>NC_056748.1:825017741-825147741 GCF_019279795.1 Protopterus annectens
TCTATGATACTTTGTGGATCATGTTTCCAGTGTCTTTCAGCCACTTCATTGCCATAATGTTTGCACAATCCTCAGTGCAACAGTCTCGCCACATTATTTTGGCTTTCAGTATACAGTCCTTCTGCCATTAGTATGTCGCAACAAGCAATGAGGTGTGCAACTGTTTACAATTCTGTTTTATAGAATGTGCATGTGTCTGCTTCTCCAGCATGTTCAATGGACTTTGCAAACCAATGTGTATGTAGCCCACTATCTTGTGCCACCAATATTAACTTTCATCTTTTGGTTTGAATTTGCCTTTCCTTAACCATTCCTGCATTTGTTCCTGATCAGTATGAGGTTCTTCCAGAAGTTTTCTATACTTGCGACTATATTTATGCATTTTCCACATTTATTGCCTTCTCATCTGGTCCTTCATCTTATATTCTTTCTTTTGTTTTTTGGCACATTCAGTTGCTGCCTGGCTTTTATCCATTTGTGGTTTGATTTCCATTTCTGCTTGATGGCGATATGCTTCTGCTAGCCTAAACAGGGAAGTCATCTTAGATTTATTTTCCTCATGTTTAAAACTTTCAATCTGATTTTGTTAATCTTCATTCATTTCTTACTGATGGGTTATCGGTTCCGTCCTCTGAACCGAGCTGGCCATATATCAAGCTTGCATCAGCCAAAAACTCTTGGACCAAGGTCCTACCCAGAAAGCTCTGCTCCCTGTTACCTCAGATCTCGTTTGCCGCATTGCTGCACAGCCATGTCAAGCCACTCTATCTCAGCTAAGTGAATAATTTTGGAAAGTTTATATATTGTCTATACTTTAAAAGTTTTTCAATCAATTACTTTTATTATTCTCCTACCCTATCGTATCTTTAAGACTCTCTCCGTTTAGTCTCTTTCCCTTTATTACCCTTTTTCTTACATTTGAGGTAATTCTTCATTACCATCATTGGTAATCCTTCCTTCTTTCTCTCTCTTCTTACCCTTCTGGGTAGCCTTTCTTATTCTTGGTACTGTCGTTCTTCTCTGCATCATTATGTCAGACAAGAAAAGTAGTGTTGGTTTTAAACAGTATAAGGATTGTAGCCATAAGTTACCGCTTTCCGATGGCCATGACTTATGTGTCTGTTGTTTGAATGTCTCCCACCTTACTGTGGATCCCTCGTGTGGGATTTGTAGAAATGTTTCAACCAGGACTATTAATGAGAGAAAGAACAAGTTAATCCTGAAAGGTCTCCTCAAATCTCCTTTCTGTGAAGCTATCTCTGGGTCGGAGGGCTCACCCCTCCTGCTAAATCCCATAAGAGGCGTTCTTCCTCTTCCTCATCGAGGTTGCTCACTTCATCTCCCTCTGGAGATCGCAGGGAGTCGACTCATAAGAAAGTGAAAATTACTACCCTTTCAGGTCCAGGCACGGCACCGCCCCAGTTGATTCTTGGTCCAGCCATGTCCTTATCGATACCGGCACCAGAGTTCCTGATGCAGACATGGCTTCAAGAGTTCCATCAAAGCCCTTACTGGCACCATCCCTGCAGGTAATGTTACCTTTGGCACCATTGGTGCAATCCCCTTTGGTGCCAAGTCTGACGATACTGTCGTCCACGGTGCAGACACTTTCAGCACCGACATGCTCTTTGGTGCAGTCCTTCTCGGCACTGTCATTGTTACTGGTGCAGACAAGTTCCTCGATGGCACCATACCCATCGATGCAGACACTTGCCTTTACGGTGCAGACACCTTTAACTTCTGTGGTGCTGCCTTCATCGGCGCAGACTACTTCGACACCATTTTCCTTGGTGCAGACGTCCTTGGTTCCAGGCTCTGCACCACTCGAGTTAGCACGGACCAAGTACTCTCCTTCTCTGGAGCCGTTCGTTAGTAGCCAATTTAGCCCTTTTCTAGAAAGGCTAGAATCACCTTCAGGTTTCTCTATGAAGTCGACCAGGAGCATCTCTGAACAAGATGTGTTGCGGCTTGTTGACCATTTGCTTGTGGCCAGGGGTCTCTCTAAACCTATGTTCCCTTCTTCAGATGAATGTATTTCTCCTCAAACTCCAACATACACTCCTCCTTCGACTTCCACCCAAGTATCGAAGCCCATTCCTCCGACAGCAGCTTCCCTCCCTCTGATCCCAATAGTGGATCTTAATTTGGAGGTGGAGTTGTCCTTGTGGCCCTCAGTGCACTGGGCATCGGGCTCTTTTCAGGCTAGTGGCTGTGCCGTGGGGGGGGGCATTCTTGGTTCCACGCCGATTTTTTCTATGGCACCCTCCAGGAATCCTCCCTCTCTCATGCTTCACAGTCCTCTTGAGACTTCTGGTCTGGGGGTTGGCTCATTGGAGTGGGGTGTGACCCCGGTTCCAAGGTTGTCTTGCTTGGTTCTGGGCTCCCATCCCTCTTTGAGCAGGCCTGCCTCTGCTGGCAAACCCCACATGTCAGAGTCATCTCCCCCCCTCTGTGCTGCAACTCTCACAAGCCACAATCACCGAACACCGGGCCCAATGACCTCAGGTTTCTCTCCCTCAGGAGACCCCCCCCCTCTTTGCAGTCTTCCCTAGAAACTCCTACTGAGGAAGTACCTCACATGGCTTCATGCAAGAGGAAGCACATGGACTCCACTAAGGAGTCTTTGACCGAAGATGCAGACTTTGATGATGGGGAAGGGTACCCATGGTCACCCTCTGATGAGGTGCCTTTTGGTGACATCCTAGAGATCCTTAGACAGAGAGGTGACTGGAAGCCCTCTGATCCTTCCTCAGAAGAATCCGTATTCCGGCAGGTCTTTCATGCCCAGCCCCCTACCTCCTGGGTTACCCCGCTGGCCAGTGAGTTTGTCCAGCTGAACGTCCAGCATGCATAGAAGGCTCCTGACACCCTGGAAGCTATACCGTGGAGGCCTGACAAGATCTTATCTCCCCCAGCTGAGCATCCCCATTGGTCAAGAGGTCTTCCAGTAGATGCCATGGTCATGGCGGCTGCAACCAACAAAGACTTGGCAGAAGAGAGCCAACTGTCCATCTGCCCAACAAGGAGTCCTGGGCAATAGACAGACGTGGGAAGTGTGTGTTTGCTACATCACCCTTCGCCATAAGGTCTTTAAACTATCTGGCACACTTTACGAGGCTCCAGCGGGATCTTTAAAACCAACTCTCTGAAACCTTGGCAGGAGCTGTTTCTGACGAGGTCTGTGACAATGTAGCTTTTCAATTAGCCACCCTAGAATCCATATCTAACTCTTCCATGTGTCTTATTTCACATGCAATGGAAGGAGCGGCTAGAGTGGCATTTGCAGGTATAGTCACGAGACGACATGCCTGTATGTGCCTTTGTGACTTTGCGGACCCCTTTAAGGCTTCCTTTATGAATGCCCCCATCGAGCCTAATTAAAGATACGCTGGTAAGATGCAAACAAGATGGCAAGACCCTATCTGCCATTGGTGTCAAACACTCCACTCCTCAACGATTCTACTCCAGAAATCAGAGGAGCGAGAAGATGTGGTGCAGGAAATCACAGGGCTGTTTCCATGATGCATGTGCTGAGTTCTCCCCTAGAGGCGGTTGTTATTGTGGAAGAATCATAAGGGATATTAATGTCCCCAATATTTTCAGATGGTACTTGGGGCGTGGGCAACTCTAAATATGTAACTGCTGACCACCCTCCTTTGTTTAAAATTGGTTTATATGTTCCATTCTCATGCTTCCTTTGGACCTCAGTGACAATATTTTGCATTAAGTCCACTGTGTGCCAACTTGTTACTTAGGTTTTCACATTCTGATTTAAAATCTTCTTGCTTAGTAATCATTCTTGCCGCCCGCACTAACTGCCCTTTAATTATGGAGTTTTTCTGATGGGAAAGGTGTGAGCTGGTAAAATGCAAGAGTGAATTCGAATGTGTACTTTTTCTATAGATCTTAGCTGTATAGCATTGTCTTTGGATATCTTTTTGTAATTCTACATCCAAGTAACTTATATTCATCTCCTGGTAGTCATTTGTGAATTTTAAAAATTCAGTTGTACCATTAAAGTAGTCTACTAGTTCTGTTGCTACCTCACATCTTCCTTTAATAATAAGGAAAATGTCATCCAGGAAGCATGTATAGAAACATATAATTGTTTTCAAACAAGCATTGTCTAGTATAAACCTGTGTTCCCAGTATGCCATGACTAAATTGTCAACACTGCCTCCACACGGGGACCCTATGGCTATCCCGATTTTTTTGTAAGTATATGTCATTGTTGAATGCAAAAAAATTATTCTCCGATACTATATCCAATAGTTGTTCAATTAGTCTTTGTTCAGTATCACTTGCCCCTTTTGATCTTATAAACTCAATAACCGACTCTATACCCAAGTTATGTGGGATAGATGTGTATAAGTCACAGACGTTTACTGTTATAAAGTTACTATCTGCCATAAACTCAAGTGAGTTGACTTTTTCAAGAAATGTCCACGAATCTGTACAAATCTGCTGTTCTTTACCCACATAAATCTTTAGTATAAAGTCTATAACTTTTGCACATGGGTATGTAGTAGACTGACAAGCATCTACAAGGGCTCTCATGGGGGGGTCACTTATGTCTTTGTGTATCTTCGGGAACCCAAACAAAACTGGGAGTCTAGGTAGGGACATAGTTAAGTAATTATTTGTGTGTACATCAGTTAATGAATCAATAAACATATCATTAATGTACATTTTAATTCTGTTATAGGCTGTATTTAACTCATTCAAGCTCACTTTTTGATAGGCTTGTCCTTCAAGGACTTTCAGCATTTTATCAATATATTGGGTTGTACCCATTATGACTAATCCACCCCCTTTATCCGGCTTCATAATGCGAACTGGCAAGTATCTGAAATGTGTCAAAATCATCTTTTCCTCTGTAGACACATTATCTCTGTTCACAAAATTGCCTCTGTTACTAAATACATTTCTAAGTTCTATTTCGCACACGTGGTCAAATAAAAAGATAAGGGGGTGAATTGGTGGATTATATGTACTCGCTATTCTTAGATCTTGCCTATTACATGTTCTATTCCCCAATAATACTGTCAAATTAAATTTTCTGATGTACAGCTTAAAGTCTAACAATATTTCCGTTATGTAACCCCTATTGGAAGGGACAAAAGTAATTGCTGTCAATGGTGAATTCCGTGTAATTATAAATTTTGAAGTCACCTTTTAAATTGGTTGTGATGTTGCAACTAAAAGAAATAGGCTCCTGTTCACCTATTTCTAAGTCCACTATTGTCTCCTCCTGTTGCTCGCAGCACGTGTGTTGTAAAAATTCGTTTGGTTCGTTCCATAGTTTCTCCGATTCCTCCCCTTTTGACCCTGGTAGTTTTTTGACTGTTGTTGCTGCTCGTTTTGAAAACTGCCCTCATCCGGAGCACTATTTCTATCCAAGTTGTTGCTGTTAAACTGCGTGCTGTTTGGCTGAGTGAGTTGCTCAACTCTAGCTATTAAATTTTCCAGTCAGTGGTTAATAGCTTCAATAAGTTGTGTAAGGTTCCCTCTCTCTTCCATCTCTATCATGGAGAGGTTAGTAACGTTGTCCGCACTCCCTGTGGCCATAGATACACTGAAAACCACTGAAGTAGACAAAAAAATGAACTGCTAAAACAAATGAAATAGCCACAGGAACAGCTCCAACGTTGAACCAATAGTAAAATGTTTAATAAATAAACAGCAAACACAGCAATGTGATTCAAGGAATTATATTTAAAGTAACGTGGGAATGGTGTATTAGTATCTGAAGAAGTCTGTTTATTTAACAGACGAAAAGCGCTTTATACTGCACTGGATTTTATCGTTTACTTTATTGTGGTTTATTGTAGCTGTGCTGTGTTGCCGTGTTTGCTGTTTATTTATTAAACATTTTACTATTGGTTCAACGTTAGAGTTGTTTCTGTGGCTATTTCATTTGTTTTAGCAGTTCGTTTTTTGGTCCATTTCAGAAAATGTTGTTTCTGATTGCAATCACATCGGCTAGTTGTTTGTCAGAACTTCAAGCCTTATGCATCAAACGTCCCTATCTTATCTTCCATAAGGATAGGGTTTCAATGAGAACTAATTCTTCCTTTTTACCAAGTGTGGTGTCAGAGTGGTCTATCAACCAGTCTATTGACCTTCCAGTATTTTTCCTAATCATTCTAATAAGGGAGAGTACTGCCTGCACTCTCTGGATATTCATAGGCAAATACGATTCTACCTGGACAGAACTAAATCTACCCGTAAATCAGATCAACATTTTCTGGCTTTTTCTGGACCAAGACTGGGTCATCCTGTCTCGAAAGTTACATTGGCATTATGGTTGAGAAACTGCACTACCTTTATCTACAACAAAAACAATGTCACCTTGCTTCACAGAGTGAAAGCACATTCTACAAGGTCTATGGCAACTTCAGCAGCTTTCCATGCTAAGGCTTCCCTCAATGATATTTGCTCAGCTGCAACTTGGGCTAAACCTCATACCTTTATTCTTCATTACAAATTGGATTTGGCCTCCAAAGGTAGAGCTTCTTTTGGCTCCATGGTGCTCATGAATGTCCTTTTATAAGGGCCACCTAGGGGTACAGGTTGCTGGAGACTCTGTCCCATCAGTAAGAAATGAAAAAAGATTAACAACATCAGATAAAGAAGTTATATCTTACCATAATATTCCATCTGTGTTGTTGATCTTCATTCATTCATTACTCCCCACCCTCCGCCCCCCTCCGGAGGTTCCTGGTTGATCTCATATACTCCTTTATTGTAGGTCTGCTATGACCAGAGATAGGCTCTACTTTTGTCTATCAACTTGCAAACTCGATCTGAGGTAACAGGGAGCACAGCATTCTGAGTAGGACCTTGGCTCGAGAGTTTTTGACTGATGCGAGCTTGATATATGGCTGGCTCGATTCCAAGGATGGAACCGATAACCCATTAGTAATGAATGAACGAAGATCAACAACACAGATGGAATGTTACGATAAGACATAACTTCTTTTTATGGTTGGGTCTTGTAAGGTCAGCAGATATGTGTGGAGTCCCACGATTGCAGCTCTATACATGTAATCAATTTCAAAGAGTCCCATCCTTCCTTCAGAACGAGGAATATATAATCTTGGTATGCAATGATTTTTATAAATCATTTGGTGAGTATGAAGCATCCTTCTTGTTTTCCTGTCTAATCTGTCAAACACATTTTGCAGCCAAACAATCACGCCAAAACTATAAGCTAGGACAGGAAAAGCAAATTTGTTTATAGCTTGGATTTTGTTCCTAGATATCAATGCTGTTTTCAGGATTAATTTAAGTCTTCTAAAGTACTCCTTACCAAGTTTTATTCATATTTGTGTATGTTTTATTGTTGATCCTTCATCAATTCCCAAATATTTATACACTCCCTCTTGCTCAAGTTCTTTTATATCACGTTTTTCCCCAAACTAATGTTTTCTTGGTGCTGCAGTTTTCCTGCTTTAAAGATTCATTTTGCACATTATCAAGACCAAATGATATTATTATACCATCTGAAAAAGATGTGACAGCTTGCAGTTGTACTTTCAGTTCCTCATCTGATGAGCTATACAGTTTCAAATCATTGACAAAGAGAAGATGAAAAGTATTTACACTTTGTTGTTTTCTAGGAGCCAAATTATAGCCATGGCCTAAGTTGTTAAGTACAAAGCTTAATGGGATAAGAGCAAGGCAGAATGGCAGCAGTGACAGAGTTACCCTGGAATGTCCCCTTTTTAATTTTTACCCTGGAATAATAGTTAGTTTTTTATCATGGCTTAATTGCAAAGTGGTCTGCCACTGTTTCATGGTCACTGTAATTAGTTGGTCAGTGTAGGGTGTGTCTTATACATTTTACTATCAAATGCTTTTTTGTAGTCAATCCATGCCATACTTCAATTCTTCCCCTTTTTACAGTTCCCCACTATGACTTTATTTAACAGGAAATGATCCATCTGAAGTAGTTAACTTCATTTTATCTGCAACCTGTGGGTATTTGGATCCATATCGGATCTGAGCAGGCAAATTTTGAAGCATCTGCTCTGAGCTCCAAGCTCCTTCCCCTTACCCATAACCCATCACCATCTCGTACCTTCCCGCAGATCTCGTTTGCCGCTTCGTGCATCAGCATCGTGATCTCTGTAGCTCCAAGTGTTGGGTTATTTAGTAATTGATTTTTTGGTTGTTTTTTCTCCAGATAGTGAAACTGTGTTGTCTTTTAGTTCCCTTTCCTCCCCCAATTGCTTGTTCATCGGTTATATAAAAAAATAAATAAATAAATAAAAAGTTTGTTGTAAAGTAGTCTAGTACAGGCCCTCCCCACCCCTTAGGTGTGTGTGTTTAGAATATCAGTCTTAAGTAGGTTGGCTGTGTGTGTTCGTAGTATGGCTGATCAGCCAAAACCTATCTTCAAGAAATGTACAGAGTATGGTCATAAACTTTCACTGGCCGATGGTCACACTCTGTGTGTTGTTTGCCTGGGTGTTCCCCATCTTTCTGTTCAGTGCAGTGTGTGCACCAGATTTAACGCCAGGGCCTTGAAAGAAAGGAAGGCCAAACTGGTTGCAAAAGGCCTTCTACCTGTTTTCTCTCTGCATTCATCAGCCTCGGCCTTGGCTCCTCCAGCAGGTGCTCATCCTCCCCCTCTGGCTGGGACTCACCCTCCCACCTGTTGAAGGGGAGGCCAAAGGAAAAGACAGGAAAAACAAGGACAGAGACATAAGGGGGGGATAGGCCCCGTAAGCGGTCTCCAGAGCGGGAGCCCTTCCTTAGCCTGCCTTCTAAAGTGTCTAGACCTACATCTCCTCGGCTCCACTCCCCAAGGTTCTCCCCAGAGCCAATGGAGCCCTTGGATCTGAGGCCTTCTTAGGTCATCGCAGCGACCAGCCAGATCCGACTCGGTCACCTCCTCGCACTCGACTTGGAGTCTGTCGGAATTGGATATGGACAGGATGATGAGGAAATTTATTTGGACCCAAATCCAGATGGGAGTCTTGCCAGGCCCCTCTCCCTCTGGAGGGGGGACCTCCATGCCCTTCTTTCATTCAATTTCTCCTTCCTCGATCTGGCCTGTGGTTTCAGGGTTTATGGATCCGAGGATCCGAGGAGCTGGGGATTTGGTGCCGAAAGGTTCCTCCAACCTCGACTCCGGCAATCAGCTTGAGTTCCTCAGATCAGACCAGTTCAGATCCGAGCAACTCTTGGGACCGAGGATGGGGAGTCGGATCCGAGGGAATGGAGGTGTCTTCAGCTCCGACTTTGTCTGTTCTGAGCCATTCCTTCAGAGCTCCGGCTACTCCTGCCTCGGCCCCGATCCTCATGGTGGACCCGGGGAGAGTTTCCTCCTTGTTGGGTGCTAAGGAGGTACGCTCTCCATCGGCTTTCGATGTGATGGAGAGGGTTCTCTCCCAAGGATCAAGACTCCAGCCTATTTCCTTGGATTCCACCCAGACTCCCTCGGATTCGATTTTGACTCCCTTCAGCTTGTCCCAGGGACGGCCCCTGCTAGATGACCCCCAGGCAGTTCCCCTGGAGGAACCTCCTGTGGTTTACAAGTCCTCTTCAGGGAGTCCCACTGAAGAGGGTTCCCATAAGCACACGTGTAAAAGGAGGCACCTGGACTCCCCCGAGTCCTTGACAGGAGACACCAACTAAGATGAAGGAGAAGGTTCCCCCAGGTCACCTCCTGAGGATATCTCCTTTGGAGACATCATGGAGATCCTCCACCAGAGGGGAGGTTGGTCAGCCCCAAAACCTTCTACAGATGAGTCAGTGTTCCTGGAGGCTTTTGGCATGGGCCCATCTATGTCCTGGGTGTCCCCTCCTGTGAATCCCTTAGTGGATCTTATCACCACATGGGCATGGAAGGAGCCTGACACCATAGAGCCAATACCAAAACAGCCAGACAGGATTCTCTCTCCACCCTCAGGCAGACAAGCCTGGTACAAAAGATCCCCGGTGGATGCTATGGTGGTTGCAGCAGCCCCTAAGAGGGAACTGGCACAAGAGAGTTCCTCGGTCCACCCTCCAGACAAGGGGTCCAGGGCGGTGGATCGATTTGGGAACCCTTAAAGATCCTTTTCTATGAATCAGAGAGGGCAAAAGAAGATGTGGTTCCGTAAATCACAGTTTTCCCAGGATTTTCAGGACAATTCGTCTCCTAGAGGCAGAGGGGGACAGGACAGATGCCACCCCAGAGGCAGAGGGGGGCCAAGAAACTTTGGGTCTAGGGAGCCCTTCTCGGACAGGCCCACGCAGCAGCCCTGAGGTGTTGCCCGACTGTCCTACTCTGGAGACAGTCGGGGGAAAATTATCATTGCACCCAATGGCTTGGGAGTCCATAACTGCAGATCATTGGGTGCTTCAAATAATATCCAGAGGCTACACCATCCAGTTTGTTTCCCCTCCCATCCAACCAAAGCACCTCCCAGATGTCCCACCCACTCAAAGGGAGGCGGCAGTGCTAGAAATTACCAAGCTGCTTCACAAAAGAGCCATTGAACCGGTCCCCCCAATCAGTCCAGATCAGGCGTTTACTCCAGGTTCTTTTTAGTGCCAAAAAAGACGGGGGACCTCAGTCCCGTCTTGGACTTGTCAACCTTAAACCTGGCTGTAGACAAGCAGAAATTCCAGATGGTCACCTTACAGTCCATTCTACCTTATCTTCAAGAATGTGACTGGATGTGCTCGATAGACCTCCAGGACCACTTTCTACCACATCAAGATTCGCAGAAGCTCCAGGAGATTCCTCCGCTTCTGGCTGGGAGCCAATCATTTCCAGTTCAGAGCCCTACTCTTTGGTCTCACCACAGCCCCCAGGGTGTTTACCAAGGTAATGGCAGTCATAGCGGCTCGCCTGAGGTTTCAGGGAATTCAGGTATTCCCTTACCTAGACGAGTGGCTCCTCGCTGCTTCCACAAAGCATCTTCTTTGCATAGCTGGAGACTACTTCCTTCATCTTGCAGACCGGCTAGGGATCACTATCAATGTTACCAAGTCCCTCTTGGACCCGATGCAGATCTTGGACTTTATTGGGGCATGGCTGGACACCCTTCAATTGAAAGTTTTCTTAACTCCAGACAGGGTTCAGAGCCTACGGGCCCATATTTCAGTGGTTCTTGGCCCCAGGCTACTAAAGGCGGGTGACGTTCTCCGAGCCCTAGGGTCTATGGCTGCAATATCGATCCTCCCCTGTGCGCGTCTTCACATGCATGTTCTTCAGTGAACTCTGGCTGTACAGTGGTCTTGGCTAGATCTCCCCATGGAATATCCAATTCAAATCAGCAGACCCTGTAGGGCGTCGTTTCTCTGGTGGCTCCAATCGCTGGATATCTTAGCGGGGTGCCCTTTTGTTTCACCCTCAGCCCAAGCTACAGTGACCATGGATGCCTCTCAGCTCGGGTGGGGGGGGGCATTATCTGGGGAGGATGGTCCAAGGCACATGGTCCCAAATTGAGCCCAGATTGCATATCAATGTTCTGGAGATGAGAGCAGTGCTTTCCGCATTGCAAGCCTTTCACACTGTCCTTCCTCCGGGGACTATTGCAATTCAATCAGACAACATGTCGGTTGTCTGGTACATCAGCAAACAGGGAGGAACCAGATTTACCCTCTGTGTCATGAGGCCATGACAATGTGGGAGTGGGCAATCTCCACCAATCAATTTCTGATTACAACTCACATCCCAGGATGCTCCAACATTTTAGTGGACAGATTGAGTCGGGCTATTCTAATGCCATACGAGTGGTCTCTGAAACAATCAATAACGGAGATCTTCCTTGTGTGGAATCATCCTTGCTGCGATCTCTTTGCATCTCCTTCCAACCCGAAGTGCAGCGAGTTCTTCGCTCTGATCCCCTCACCAGGGGATCCCTCCAAAGATGCTATAGTCCATGCTTGGCCTCCCAGGTTACTGTATATTTATCCCCGTTACCTCTCATTCCGAAGTTTCTTCAGAAAGCTTGCTAACTGGGGTGCAAAGTCATCCTAATTGCCCCGTTCTGGCCTTGTCAGGTGTGGTTCCCCTTCCTCTGGTCTCATGTTCTAGCTCCTCCTTGGATTCTAGATCCCTGCCCAGATCTAATTTCCCATCTCTCGGGCACTTGTCCGCCCAACCTGGACAGCCTCAAGCTGACGGCTTGGTTGCTCCTGTTCCCTTGATTGCCAGGAGTCCCAGTCTTTCATCTTCAGTAAAAACTATTTTTGTGGTGTCCCATAAGGTCTCCACTAGAAAGATTTACTGCGGTAAATGGAAACAATTCTCTATTTGGACTTTTCAGAGGAATCTGGATCCCTTTACAGCTCCTGTTCCTGCAGTGTTGGATTTCTTAGCCAATATTTTTCAACAAGGAGCTAGTTCCTCTATGGTGAAAGTGCAACTGGTAGCTATCTCAAATTTCCATGTCAGCAAAAACATGAATGCCCTGGCCTCTTCTAAACTGTGTAAGGCTTTTCTTAAAGGCACCTTTATTTTGCATCCCCCAATTAAGGAATCTGTTCCTCCTTGGGACTTTACCTTGGTTCTGCAGGCTTTAGTTGCTCCCCCCTTTGAACCTGCAGCATCAGTAGATTCTTATCCTGGAAGACAGCCTTCTTAGTGGCCATTACGTCAGCTAGGAGGGTTTCTGAGATTCAAGCTTTGTCTTTGCCCCCTTACTTGATCTTCCATAAGGACAGGGTTTCTCTCCACACTAACCCTTCCTTCTTACCAAAAGTAGCTTCTGAGTCAAACATTAATCAAACAATAAACCTGCCTGTTTTCTTTCCAAATTTTCAGAACAAAGGGTGAATATAAGCTGCATTTGCTAGATGTTCATAGACAGCTTCATTTTTATTTGCACAGAACAAAGCCCTTCTATAAGTCTGACCAGTTGTGTCCTTTTCTAAACTCTTTTTGGACAAAGCCATCTCCAAGGTTTCCTTAGCTAGATGGATTACACAATGTATTTTGCAAATTTATAAAGACAAAGGTCTGACCCCGCCTGGTCCTATTAAAGCTCATTCTACCAGATCTATGGCGACTTCTGCTGCATTTTGGTCTAGAGGGTTCCACTGGATGACATTTGTGCAGCAGCAACCTGAGCAGGGTCACATACCTTCATTTCTCATTATAAGTTGGATTTGATCTCCAGAGGGAGAGCATACTTCGGCACTGCAGTGCTCAGGAATATCCTTCCATGAGGGCCTCCCAGAAGTTTAAGCAGCTGGAGACTCTGTCCCACAGGTTGCAGATAAAATGAAGTTAAATACTTCAGATAAAGAAGTTATGTACTCACCATAACTTTCCATCTGAGTCATTACACTATTTTTCTGCAACCATCCCACCCTCCTTCCCCCGAATCTGTTCAGGGTTTATTATATAGTTGAGTTGCTAATTGGTTGAGTAGTGGCAAACTGAATCTGAGGGAAGGTAGGACATGGTGATGGGGTATGGGTAAGAGCGAGGAGCTTGGAGCTCGGAGCAGATGCTTGAAAAGTTGCCAGCTCAGATCCGATATGAATCTGAATATCCACAGGTTGCAGAAAAATGAAGTGTAACTACTCAGATGGAATGTTATGGTGAGTACATAACTTCTTTTTTGTTCCATATGACTTTCATTTATTGACCTGTTGTTCTATTGCCATAATTTTGTTTTCTTCTAAATGACTATTGACTCTGTCGGCATCAGTTACAGTGTATAGTTTATACGTAGTTGGAAGGCAAGTTACTGGTCTATAATTTTTAGGGTATCTTGCAGGTTCACTCTTAAATAGGAGCATTGTTTTTCCTGTTCTTAGCCAGGTTGGTGTCTGTCTGGGTGCACATATAAATAGCTTTTACTCATGCTAAATCTTCATGCAAAGATGTTAATACTTGCAACCAGAAATTAGGCACTGCATCTGGGCCTTGGGTTTTCCAATTTGAAGCTTTTTTTAACTTTGTTTCAGTCTCTCTGGCTGTTACTTCATGCCATGTCATATCTTCTACCTTTAAACTTCTTATTCTTTCTTTTACTTCTTCTATCCATTTAGCATTTTTGATATGTTCCACAGGATCTTCATAGATTGTTTGTTTGTGTCTTTCGGCTTTTCCCGGTTAGGGGTCGCCACAGTGGAACTCCGGTCCGCTAATGATTGGTAGTTGATTTTTACGTGCCGAGTTACCAGCCCTGACGCACAACCTTCAACGAAGGTACACCCATTCACGCATGTCTCCACGCAGAAGACGCTCTAGCTGAGAATCGAACCGGACAGCGTCTTACTGTGAGGTGACAATGCTACCGCAGCACCAATCTTCATAGATACTTCTGCAAAATTTATCTCATTCTTCTTTTTTTGGTGGTCTTTCAATTCCTTTTACCTTATTTCCCAATTCTGTATAAAACTTATTTGGGTCATCAATAAATTGCTTATTTTGTACTTTTCCTTTATATTTATCTGCATAGCTTCTAAGTTTTTCCACCTGTGCTGAGATTTTTAGTTTATTTGCAATAGTGCATGATAGATCCTGATCTGTTCTAATACTGTGCATTGCTTTTATCACATCTATCTTTCTAAGTATTTTTGTTGATCTATTCCCTCACCTATGCTCTTCTAACAGTGACACTTCTTGTCTTAATTGCTTTATAGTTTTCTCTATTTGATACTTCCATGATAGTATTTGATTTCTCCCCTTTCTTTCCCTCACTACCCTGTGTTCTTGTGATAGAACTTCATCAGTTATTAATTTAGCTGCACAGTAATATATCCTGTTTATTTCTGTTATATCATATGGATCTCTGTGGACAGTCCTAATTATTGTGTTCATTTGTTTTATCAAACTTCTGACTTTTGGGGTTTTATTGACCTCTTGCAGTCTATTTCTTTCACTGATCTTAATATGTCTATCTATCTCTAAGTCAAATACCTCACTAAAAGAATCACAGGCCTAAAGCAGATGCCCTACGCTGACCGCCTTAAAAAACTCCAGCTATACTCTGTCGCATATCGTCTACTCAGAGGCGATCTCTGCTTAACATACAAGGCCATGTCAAACCCAGAGCTGTTGGACATGCTACACTTAAAGAAATCCCAATCCCTCAGAGCTACACGCTCCAGGGATCTAAACCTTGTCATCACAATAAACAAAACATGCTGGAGGGATAGGTTCCTGACCCAGAGACTCCCCAGACTCTGGAATAGATTGCCCATACATGTCAAGCAGAGTGCCTCTTTGGACCTCTTCAAGAGGAACCTTGACATTTGGATGGGAGAAAGGAAATTCACCCCAGGGATCACGTCAGTCACCCTGCTAGACAGGGGTCCAGGAAAGTAAATAATGTGGGAAGAAATAGCCAGGGAATTGTTATGGCTAGGCTTGTATAGGCCCTAGGGCTGATAGCCTAGTACCAACCTATGAACCTATGAACCTATGAACACCACTTCTCTTATCTCATTTTCTTCTAAACTGAGGGCACATTTTTTGTTTTCCATTTCCTGTGGCCATTCTATAGAATGTTGTATTGCATCTTACTGTGGCACATTTTCTTCAATTTCATCCAGTGCCATCCATTGCTCTCTCATTTGAGAACTCACCCGCCTATCACTCCTCAACATTAACTGTGTCAGAGTTTCCACAATTTCCTGTTCCTTCCCTTGCCATCCAGCTTCAAGTTTATACTCATTTCCTGTGGAAGGCCCCAAAATATCTTCATATGGCATCTGACCAATTCCTTTCCATTCCACTGGTTTCCCCTTAACTTGGAGTTCCATTGCTCTATCCTTTTGTGGTGCTTTATTTATTAGATTTTTTACACTGAATCCTTCACTTTGGAGGTACCCCATAACCTCAGTTTCTATTTCTTTAACTCCTATATTGATTTCCTTTTCTGCTTTTCCTCTGTCTTCTTATTTTTAGTATTGTAAAGTTTTCCATGTCTGGATTTCCTTGCCTATATTTCTCTTCAAATATCTTTGGTACTGCTCTTTTTTATTGATTAGTTTTTCTTTCTCCTTTGCATATATATTACACCATATTAACTCTCTTTTTCTTTCCCATGTCCATATTTCTTCTTCAGACATCTTCTGATCTTCCTGTTTCTCCTTACTTTGGGGACTCATTCCATCATGCTGTGATGTAACCTGCATTAGACCTTCTACATCAAATCCTTCACTTTGCAGGCATTCCATAACTTCAATTATTTTTTTAACTTATACTTTACTAATCTGCTTTTCTACATTCCCTCTCTTTGTGATTTTATTTTTTTAGTGCGAAAGTTTCCATCTCTGGATGCCTTTGCCTGTATTTCTCTTCCTATATCTTTGGGGCTGCCTTCTTTATGTTAATTAATTTGGCTTTTGCCTTTGCATAAATATTGCACTATATCAAATTTCTCTGTCTTTTCCATGTCCATATTTCTTTTTTATACTTTTCAAAAATATCGAGGTTTTGTTGTTTATATTTTCGCACTTCCTCAGATGCTTCTTTTTCCAAACAAAGCAAAGTTTCTTAGTTTGTATACTGTTTTTCAAAAATCTATTGTATTAATGACCACAAATTTTTATTTGAAGCTTCTGACAGTTTTTCTTGCAGAAGTATTTTTCTTTCCTCTAATTTCTCTCTTAATCATTTTGTATAGCTTGTGTCTGGAAATTCTGGGCTTTTTGCATAATAGTAACAATACAGAATTTCTTTCTTATCCTTAGTAGCCACTCTATCATCTTTATGGCTGTTTTTTGGCCTATCAGTTTTTGTGATTTTTGTGGACTGCTACTTCCTTCTACAATGGGGGGCATCCTCCCCCTGGATCTGGCCTGGTCCCATTGTAGGAATGTTTCCATATTTTGAGGATTCTACAATGTCATTTTTTTCAGTCCTGGCACCAGTGTGCCTGCCGGGATTGGCACTGTTTTATCCTGGGTCTTGTGCACCCAGCTGTCTTTTTTCATTTTTGACCTACTTCTGTCCATGATATATACTATATAAATACAGTCTATATATCAGTGTCGCCTTGGTGAGATTTTGTAGAAGACAGGGTCCACCTCGTGAAAGTACTCACCAAGACTTGAGAATGAATTCAGTTTCAGCACTACTACTGTCCTTTGCTTGTTGACTTTTCATCTTTCCATTTTTTCAAGATAGGTTGTCTGATGATTCTCCAGTAGTTTTTGATAACCCCAAACATTTCCAGAGGTAGTTGTCTCTAAATGCCCTATATACCTGTTTAAGATCTCCTCTTAGATATCTGTAAGAGACACTGTACCAAGTTCAGATGTTTTAGTCTTATGTAATAACTTAAATTTTCACATACATGGATGTTCTTGGTATATTTCCACTGTGCTCTTTCCAGTGTACTTATGCTTGTTTTCTTATAGGGTTTCCATATTGTTATTCCATACTCATGTTTGGGTCCAGTGTAACTAACAACAGTGAATTCATATTTTTTTATTTCCTAGACTTTATAAATCTTTTTATACAACCTATAGTTCTATAACTATCATTAACCAATTGGTTGATATGATTAGAAAAACTCATAGCTGAATATACCCATATACCAAGATCCTTAAATTAGTCTACAGTTTCAATCACTGTGTGCTGTACTAAATATTCACTTTTCAGTTTATGTGTCCCAAAGTTCATATGCTTAGTTTTTGATGTATTTATCAGCATATTATTCTTCTGTGACCAGATGTTCAATTTAGTCAAGTTATTTTGCAGGCATGCCTTATCATTTATCAGTAACACATGTAATAAGTTTACCCAATTTCAGGTAATCAGTTTACCCAATTTCAGGTTGTCTGCATATGGACTGTAGAACACAATGTAGTATCAAAGATTTCTGTAACATTTAGAGAAAAGTCAGAACATTTTTTTTCTTGTAGAGTATCAGCACATTTACCATTTTCAATTACCCCCCCCCCCCCCCCACACACACACACACACACACACACACACTATCAACTAGGTGCACTGATAATTTTCATAAAAGTGTCTTTTGTGCTTTTTTGTGGCATCCGGTCAGAGGGGGATACATATCTGGTACACCTAGATCCCTAGTACGAGAGTCACACTGACTTTTAGTCAGTCTTTACATTGTTCAGTGAACAATGTAAACATTTACTTTTTCGGTGAAAAAGCACTTTCATGAAACTGTGCTTGGCCGTTTCCGATTCGTGGAAACATGTCATCGAGCATTAGTCCTAGACCCAGAATTCTACATGCTACATACATTTTTATACACATACACACACACACACACACACACATATATATATATATATATATATATATGTATATATATATATATATATATATATATATATATATATATATATATATATGTGTGTGTGTGTGTGTGTGCTTGTGTAGACACACGTACAGTTACACACATTTTTTATTTTGATTAGTTTTCCTTTAAAGGACATGAAGTACACACACACACACACACACACACACACACACACACACACACACACACACACACACACACACACACATACAAACTTGCTACTGCATAATCAGTGTCTGTTTTCCTCCTAACTGAAGTCAAAATACTATTGTCTGCTGTTTTAGCAACATAGTCTCTGTATTATAGGCATTGTGTTTTTGCTGACTTGCATTTATATATTGCTATTCCCTAAGGCCTGCCTCAACTGATTGTCTTTATGTGTTTAACTGAATGTAATAACTGTTTTTTTCATGTAGTTACTGCTTTGGATTATTTTCCCACCTAGGAATATTTGCTTTAATTATTGCTATTTGAACAACAAAAACGGTCTCTGATTACTCTAAGCACCTGTAATCCTGTTACCTATCTATTGTTTGCATGCTGAATTGTTGTATGAAGTTTATCATAACTTGTGGACCTTCTACTGCACAACTGTTTCCACCTTTCATTTTACTCTATCTCTCTGCTACATTATTCTCTCTCCCTCAGACTACACTTCTGTCCCTTCTCCCTTTCTCTCCTCCTCTCACTCCACACTGTAAAACTCCCTCATCTACTCTGCATTCACTACTTCCTGCACTCTCCCCCTTCCTATTTTCCCCCACCCCATTTTTTAACTATGTTTTTCTCACTCTTCTTTTCAGCCGCTCCCCAAGGTGTTTCCCCCTTCTTCACTGCCAGACAGAATATCTCTCCTTTCAAAGAGAAGACGTCCATGGGCACTCTGCTTGATCTATATTAAGTTTACTGGGACCCTATCTCCCTAAGGAGACTCAGTGTATGTAATCTGTCTTATATATGTTTTCTAGCATCTACCTAACTTGAGCAGCATTCTACCTCGGTGCGCGTGAAAGTAGCCTAACACTGGTCATTGCACAGCCCCCCCCCAACCCAATCCCAACCTTGGTTTACAGTCTACTCCCCACAACTACCTCTATCTAATCTCTATAAACCTGACTTCTCTGTGGAACCTCTTTTCCTCTGAGTGCACCTCCCTCCTTTTTCCACTAGGTGGCAGCATACTCCTAGTAAAAAGACCAGCAATAATTCCCTCTCCCTGCTAAACTAACTTACTCTGCCTAGAAAGTGTCTCTGCCCTTCACTAAGAAATCCTTAATTTTACCTCCCCACACTTATATACTTGCTTTTAGAGAGTTTTCCACTAACTAAACATAAGGTACTAAGTTTTTTACTACAAAACAAAGTTTGTAACCATATACCTGCACCCCTGCAGTAGTTCTCCTTCTCCAGCCTCAGGTCACTGATTGTTTTTCGGGCCTTCCCGCCTTCTTGGCTCTTCCCACTCTGTTCGCCCTGTGGGCTCACTCTGCTCCCCTACCCTGCCCCCAATTCTCACCTGCCCCCAGTGGTTCTAAATTTATCCCCTGCCTACTAGACCCACCCTCTTCACCAACCAATCAGGATACACCTTCCCCCCCCCTTCCTCCACCCTTCCTACATCTCTCCACCACACCCCCAACACACCTAATATCACATCTCCCTCTCTTTCTATCTTTTCTGTCTCCAATTACCATGCTCAGCCTTCCTTCCAAAGTCCTTCTCTTCTCATCCTTCCCCTTCCTTCTAGTATCTCTATACCAAATCTCCTCCTATACTGATTTCCATTTACTCTATCCTCCTTTTACTCCCCAGCACCACCTTACATCCCACTTCCACATCTCAGCTTCTCTAGTTTCCTCCCACCCTCTCTTTCTCTTAAAAGTAAAACTTTTCCCTATCTCAAACAATAACTACAAACTTAAACCAAATCACTACCAGCCTCTTCTATCAAAATACAAAACTAATAAACGTATCCCCAATCCCACTTTCATTCACTTAGCTGGCGATATACACCCCAATCCAGGTCCAAACTTCTCTCCTACAAATCACCCATGCACCAACACCAAATCCTCTAATAAAAACCTCAAGTTCCTCACTATCAACGCCCAAAGCTTAAAAAATAAATTAACCCTCTTCCATGCCTGGCTCACTCACAACTCTCCTGACATAGCAGCCATCTCTGAAACCTGGCTAAAACCTCACATTAATGACTCTGAATTCCTACCTCCAGGATTTCATTCTCTCTGATCTGACCGCCCTAATAGAAGAGGTGGTCGAGTTTCTTTAATCTACTCCAACCTCTTGACTATGACCCCATACCATAACCCCATCCCTTCTTTCAATAATGCTGAACTAGTAATTGGCATACTAAAATAAACAACCACAAAGGCATCTGCATTATTTCCCTCTATAGTCCTCCTGGTAACAATACCAATACACTGGAAGACATCCTCTCATGGTCCTCCTCCAATACTAAGCTAGAAACCTTCATTTGGGGAGATGTAAATATTGACTGGGGAAAAATCAGTAACCCTAATCCCTCCATAACTATCACCCTATTCAACTTCACTCAACTTGCTAACTCCATTACTAGACTTAACAAAACTAATCCCCCTGGCATCATACTTGACTGGATCCTAGTATCTCATCCTAACAAAGTTATAAAATCTGGTGTCATTCCTGACCCATTAGGAGACCACCTCCCTACCTTCTCCATTCGAGCCACTCCCACCTCCCCACATTCTCACCACTACATTCAGACTTGTAACCTAACTAACTTTAATCCTACTTCTTTCTCTAACTCCCTTAAGCTAGCTAACTAGAACCCCCTAAAAACACTGCCATTACATGAAGCCATTGACTATTTCAATTCTACATTCATAACTGTCCTTAACTCCCTAGCTGCTATAAGAAGAAAAAGAGTTAAAACAAAAACCACCCCTTGGCTCACCAATGATACAAAAGAAATTATGCTACAAAGGGATAAAACCTGGAAAGCCTACCTTAAACACAAACAGCCTGAAATTTTCCTTAAGTTTAAGCAGTTAAGAAACCTTGCCAAAAAACTAGTCATTATAGATAAAAAGTCTTACTACATCAAACTACAAGAAAACCATGCAAGAAATCCCAAACAATTCTGGAATTCTATTAATTCACTCCTTAGGCCAGGTACAAAAAACAACCCCTGTCCTGATACTAGCAAATCAGACCCAGAAATTGCCTCACTATTCAATTCCTTCTTCACCTCTTCCATCGCTGAGCTAACCAAGACTTTCACCAACAATAACCCTCCTCCCCTCTCTGCTCAATCTCCCCCCCCCCCTTTCGAACTCAAACCTGTATCCACTGACCTAATAAAGAAACTTCTCCATAAACTAAAGCCTTGCTCCAATGCCCCTGACAGCATTCCATCCTCCTTCCTAAAAATAGCTTCTGACACCATTGCTCTACCTGTTAGCATCCTAATTAATAGGTCTCTACTTGAATCCTATGTACCTAAACTATGGCTCTCTGCTTTCATTCTTCCTCTCCATAAAGGTGGCAAAAATTGTAATGTCTCCAATTTCCACCCCATAGCCATCCTCTCCCCTATATCCAAAATCCTTGAAAAATGCATCCACCTGCAGCTCTTGCCATTCCTTACCAAACACCAACTACTCTCTCCTACCCAACACGGCATCCGCCCAGGACACAGTACTAACACCTCCCTTCTCTCCTTCTTACATTCTGTCAATTCTGCATGTGACTCCGGTAACATAGTATCCTCCGTTCTACTAGACTTGTCCAAAGCTTTTGACACTATCTCCCACACCTACCTTCTAAACCATCTCTCTAATCTCATCCTTAGCCAAAAAACTCTTTCCTGGTTCTCTAGCTACCTTTCAAACAGGTCCCAAGCTGTGAAATGGGGCCAAGCCACCTCTACTTTCCTTCTTACCCCTACCGGAGTACCTCAAGGTTCCATACTGGCCCATTACTATTCAATATCTTTATTAACGACTTCCACAAAGCTATTCCCAACACCACAGTTGTGGAATACACTGACGATTCCACTTTGATCTGCTGCCCTCTAACCTAACAGAGCTCCAAGCTCTAACACAAAGTGCCTTTTCAACCACTGAAAACTGGATGCTCCAAAATCACCTCTCCCTAAATGCAAACAAAACTAAGATCCTCCTTTTCTCTCCCTCTAAATTCTCATCTCTTGATAAAAACTCATTTCAAATTACCAGCCTTAACAACTCCACTATTGAGATCATAACCTCCACCAAACTTCTTGGTGTTACAATTGATGACCAATTAAAATGTAATATTCATATCCAGCTAAACATTAAAAAAAACACACACATAAAACTTGGCTTACTGTATAGAAACAACCACTTTCTCTCTCCTCCCACCAGGCTAACCCTTGCCTCTACCTACCTCCTTCCCTCTCTACTATATGGTGTTCCTCTGCTCACTAATTTATCATCCACACTTATCTCCAAATTGGAACAATATTACAGCAAAATCTCCAAATTTGCCACAAATGCCAAATCTTCCTCTCATCACTGCATCTCCCTTCACTCTCTAAACGGGCTTGAACTCCCCAATCAACTTGACTTTCTCCAAATCACCACAGCCCACACATTATTGTTATATCCTACTAACTGCCCTGCTCTTTCCAATATTCTACAACCTTATACCCCCTTAGATCCCTTAGATGTTCTCACCAAAACCTGATCACAGTACAAAAACCCAAGTGCCCAGCAGGTCAGCTTCACTTATCCTTTACCCTAGCCAAAAAATGGAATGCCCTGCCCACCTCACTAAGAACTTGCAACAACCTAAATAACTTCAAAATCCAATGTAATTCTTACCTCTACCTAAATAGGATGTGCAACTACACTCTTCAGCCCACACCTCTCAAGCTATCCTCCCCCTTCTCTCCAGGCTAACCTCTTTACCTTCCTAACCTCTTTTAAAATATTGATTGCACAGGTAACTAAACTGTAAATTCTTGTTTTTATACTATATGCCTGCTTTTTTCCTCCTGAACATAATAGAAATTGTTAGTATGCTTTGCTATTTATAGCAACCTGTTATTTGTAATTCCAAACTGTGTTTGAAATTTTCATGTAATTAAAATTGTTGTTTCCTGTGGAGCTTTTCTCCCTGGGCCTCCACTGAAAACGGACCCCCAAGCCCAGTGGACGTCCCCGGTAATCAAACTGAAATAAATAAATAAATAGTTCTCCATTTTGCATACATATACATACATAAATATATATATATATATATATATATATATATATATATACACACACACACACACACACACACACACACACACAGAGATATACGCACACACACAAACACAGTCATATGTTTTTGTACGCATGTGCTCTCTCTCTCTCTCTATATATATATATATATATATATATATATATAAAATGTACACATATACACAAACAGTGTGTGTGTGTGTGTGTGTGTGTGTGTGTGTGTGTGTGTGTAATATGGATGCATACAATTCATTATTTATAATAAACTTAACATAGCAGAGTTACGTATTATTAATGTATACATTCTAGTAAATGTTGCTTAATGTTTTATTTATTCACTGTCACACATTGACAAATATTGTATGTGCAACACATAGCCAATGTCTTTATGTAAGTATTTTTTTCTTTGTATTGCTAAGTTAATTTATTATTATTTTTGCCTATGTAGCCCAAGCTGTGGCTGAAAAAGGTCCTGGGACCAGATCACTTTCCTGGTTAAATAAATATGAAATAGAAAAATGTGGGGGGGGGGTGAACATGACATAAACAATTAAGGAACTAGTAAAGGACATTTTAATTTTGCATCATTCATGGGAGAGGAAAAAAAATTCCCACTGAAGACACTGGGAAGTAGCAAGCAGACTTAGTTTGGAGTCCTTCTACTTGTCACCTGTAAATGTACAGCAAGGATCATTTACTACAGTGAGTGTTTTCACAACTCAGCATGAGAGTGTGAGGGAGTCTGTCAATTTTTTTAGAACTACAGAACAATCCCTTTGCAAATACCTGCAATTTACCTACTTTGTTTTGCTGGAAGTAGCTAATAGATATTTATAGCATAGAGCAAATTTTGACAGACACATAAATGAGGCTCAGTTAGGGAAACACAGAAATACCTCTGTTACAGAAGGTGTGTTAGAGGAAGGTGTTTCACAGTCCTGTCATTCTAGTTTAATGGCATGAGAAAATAACACTACTTCCATATGGCTAGAATGACTCATATAAAGAGGATTTGAAATGTATTCTGGGAAGAAAGAGCAAGAAAACAAAATCACATTAACAAGGCAGGCCCCATCATCCACCATTTTGAGGGAAACATGTTACAATTGTAAAAGAAGAACTTGGAATAATTTTGAGGCATTAAAATAGCTCAGAGAACAAAGATACAATGAAAATATTTTTTGAGTTCTCATGTATAGTTTTTCTTTAATTGTTCTCTTGCATAAAATTGTAATCCCAGAACAATGTTCATTTCCCGAATTCCATAAAAGATGTCCATTCCATAAGTTTTCTGTCTGTAATCTTTTGTCTTTTGTTATAAACCTTACAATTATATCTATATCACAATTGTATACCACTCTGTTATTCTTATTCTCCTTGCTACATTGATAAGATTATTTATATTTATTGATAATACACTTTTTAATTTATCAAGTATTGTTTATTATGTTACCTTTCCTTTCATTCTTTTTATCCATTCCCTTTTTTATCTTTTACATTCATACCTTTATATTTTCTTTTTATATCTTTAACTCTTTTACCTATAATTTTCTTTTTAACCATGATCCCATTTATCTTCTTTATCACTGAATTCCAAAATTTCTTCAACATCTTTATCCAGTTCTTTTTCACTAAATTCCTTTTCTTTTGTCACCATTATTTCTTCTTTTTTTATCTTATATTTTCCTTTCCCTGCTTCTTTATTTTCTTCACCTTTATGTTCAATTTCTTTTTCTATTTCTTTACAATCCATTGCTAAACATCCTTTTTGTTTACATTTAAAATATTCCAACTCCTAGTTTTTTGGCCCATACCCATTTTTCTAGAAATGTAACACCTTCTTTTTTCACAATTATTCACAAAGTGCCAGTTGTTTCCACATAAATAACAAATCCTTATTTGCCCTCAGTATTTATAACACTTGGTATATTTATAATCTCATCATTTTTCCATTTTCAAAATTACATTGCTGTCCCATTCCCCACTCTATAACCCCCTGTCATCATATAATTTTACAATGTCCAACACTTATTTACAAATGTCTTTCAAGTATCTTTTTAAAGTAGCTCAGTCCAAAATTGTATATACATTTTTTTCTTCTTTTCTCTGAAAGCAGTCTTTATCATATATTCATTCCATGGATTTTCAGTTTTCTTTTTTTCAAATTCACTAATAAATTCCACTATGCTTTGTACAGTCTCAAAAAATAATGTCAGAAAAAATGTCTTTCTTTATAAGAATAAATGCTCTTACCTCTGGAATTGTAATGCCCAGAGATAAAATAACATTGCCCCATACCTAATACCTGTTTTATGACTCTTTGTGTTTATTTTGTAATCTCCATTAATAATTTTCTTCTATTTAAGTTCTCTGGTTCATTTTTCTTTTCTTACAATGTGCTGGTCACTGTCTTGGTATATGTCTTCTTTTTAAGTTATCTTTATTCTCCTACATGATTTCTGCTGCCTCTTCCTCCCTTATCTTCTCCATTGTATCTCCCCACAACACTTCACTGACATTCTCAGATTCACTTTGATATATCATCTCACTCTGTATATCATCCTTCACCCCTACCAGTTGAAGAGTTGTAATGACACACTCCTCTTTGTCATTTTTTGAATCTACAAATAGCTTTTGCTGAAACAAGATCTTTAAAGCTATTGCCACACTGTCTCTCGAGCCTGCCTTCACCTATGCTCATTTACTTCCAGTTTCCATAGCACGTGATATCCTCCCTGCCTCAACTTTACAAGGACCAAGATGAGTGCTTATAATCTCTAACTGTACTCATCCCAATTACTGTAAAAGAATAGGAGTCCTTTATTATATACAAATAGTTACACATATTTACAAATATTTACAAAACAATATATTAACATATTTACAGAAAA
The DNA here is from genome assembly GCF_019279795.1 of Protopterus annectens. Lineage (NCBI taxonomy): Eukaryota > Metazoa > Chordata > Ceratodontiformes > Protopteridae > Protopterus > Protopterus annectens. The sequence continues at coordinate 825,044,133 of NC_056748.1, forward strand.
GTTCTACATTTCATTTCTTCAAAAATTCTCATATCATATACTTATCAACTTCCACTCCTTTTTCCATAATGGCCACTTAATTTTTCTTAATATATTTGGAATAACCCAATTACCCTTAAATATAATCTCATTCAGTCTTTGATTCCAAATTACCCAAATAGAAAAAAAACATTATCTAATCTTTTAACATATTTTTTTATCTAAACCATCATGAAATCCATATTTACTTGTTTATATTCTTGAAGAATGCTGATCCTCTGTGTCTTGACACACCAACCTCAAAACAGGGTCACAACAAAAACAGAAAAAACTGAAGAAACTGGCTGGTGTAAAATAAAAACAGAATTTATTGTCCAATAAGTTAAGTGCTTTCACTCGCTACAATGCAAGCTTCATCAGAACTCCATTAGAATGTTACAATAATGTTTAAATAAACTCATTGGTGCCAAAATGCACTGTGTTAAAGAAACATACACACGGTGCAAGCGAAAAGCAATGTTGATTCCTTGTAATGCAAGTAGTAGCATAAATAATGCATATTATCATAAAAATACTAAATATAGTTCTATAAATTAATACACTAGCAAACATTTGTCTTTAAATTGATTACACATAAAATATAATATATAATTTTTAATTTTTCACGAATCAAAATAGGTAGATAAAAATACAAATGAATACAGTCAGATAATTAACTTATTTTCAAAAATGGTTTAATTGTGATGTAATCATTAAGCCCTGGTGTAGTAGAAGCGTCTGTGTAAAGCTGCCACCAGATTTCTTTATATGACAGTATACCTTTGTGATCTCCCCCTCTTGGGTCAATTTGAACACTATCTAAGATTGCAAATTTATTTTCTTTTCCATTAACTTTTCCCATCATTTTTTAACAATTTTACATGTCAAAAATTGATATGTCATCTCTAATTCATTACAGAAAAGACATACCCTTTCATCTATTTTAATAAGGCCTATTTGTTTTTACCTGCAGTCTATTAATTTGTAATCTGCATAAAAATCCTGACATTCCTCATTTTTCATGTACCAAGTATTTCTTTGCTTTATAGCTTTAAATCTTTGTACTATCATATGTTTCCATGGATTAACATAATAATTTTCTGTCATATTTTTATATCATAATCTGCTATTTTCCACATCTTCTATATTTAGTTTCCACAATTTTTTTCTTTATAACTTTGTATTTCTTAATTTCTCCATTCTCTTTCTCTCTTATTCAGTCTTATTAAATCCAATTCTCTGTTATATTTTGTCTTAAGCAGTTTTATATAAAATCCTTTTCTTTTCTATTTATCCATTTTAACACTCTATATAAATGTAAAGATGTACCATAAGTTTTAGGAGTTATTAAACCTAAACTTCCATATATAACATATATAACACTCCTCTTTTAACTGACCTCAACCTACAACCCAGATAAACCTAATATTAATTAATTAATTTGTTTTCCTATGTCTTTTGGAATCATATATATGCTTGCCATATATGCTATTCTTCCCATCCATATAGAATTTATTAAATATATTTTCTTTCTATAGGATTGTCTAATTTACTTCATATAATACTCAACTCTTTTAATTCTTGTAAGATTTTAATCCGTTGTTCTTTAACTACCTTTATAGATTTGAATGTTATACCAAAAACAGAAAATTCTTCTATTCCAAATATAATTTCCCTTATCACTTCCTCTAAACCAAATACTTTTCTTTCCTACTAGTCAATGACATTCATATATTCTGCAAATAAACACACATCCTAAGAATTATCTGTTCCACCATTTTACTATTCTTAGTTACAAGGACCATATTATCTGCATATGGCATAATAACTAGATATGCAATACATTCACTCTGTATGTACTTTACCTCCCTCATATCTTCATTTATTCTTTTTACTATACAATTCGTAGCCATCTCAAATAAAATACTATTTGGACAACCTTTGTTTTAATCCTCTATTAATTTCTATTTCTTTTCTTAACCAACCATTTGCCAAAACTATTATGTTACTATTCTTATATACTGATTTAATTACTTTCTGTAATTTTTACTTAGAGTATAACTTTTCAAAATCTTCCATAATGTATCATGTTCTATTGTTTCAAAAGCTTTCACCTAATAATGTTTTTCTTCTTTTCTTTCTTTTTTATATCATCTGCTACTTCCCTAACTATCATTAATATTTCCCAACATCCTCTTCCTTTAATGGCATATACACTATCTTCTTCACTTTATCTTATTTCCTAATCTTGTTTTTAATATTTTCATAAATATCTTATAATCTGTGTTATTCAGTACAACTGCTCTCCAGTTATTTCCCTCTTTTCTCCTTTTTTCCATATAAATTTTATTATATCATTACATATTTGTGTATAACAAATAGCATCTTTTAACCACTCCCTTAACACAAATATAAATATTTCTTTTTGCCATAATTCCAAATTCTTATATATTAAATAACCTATTCCAGCTGATCCAGCTGCAGAACCAATATTAACTTTCTTCATTATTAGGTCAAATTCCATTACAAAAATCTGTTTATCTAATTCTGTATTTATATTTTCACTAAAGTGCTTAACATTCCATTCATTTAATTTGCTTAACTCTTGTTTTCTCACTGTCTTCTTAACAAACTGCACTGTAATTTCCAATAATTTCATTTTGTCACTTCATCACCATCCCTTTCTCATCTGTCATCTCCTTCATTATACCACTTTCTTTAACTTTTTTTATTCAAATAAGGAGAAACTTCTTTTTACCTTGCAAAAATATCTTTGCTTACACAATAATCTCTTTATTTTTTCTTTATTCCTTTTATCTATCGCTGCCTCTTTCATATAATAAACATTTTCATTTCTCTCCAAATTTTCTGTTTTATTTTGCAGTTCAAAAGACCAACAAAAATAAAGTGCACGGCCACCATGGCTGAATACTGATATATTTATTAACAGAAAATAAAACTGTAAGCGCTTTCACAATACAAAAGATCACTTCATCAGACAACCCATTAAACAGTCCATCCTACCAATTAATCAGTCAACTTATATAACAACATCATAGCATCATTTTCTCCTAAAAACAAATATTTGCAAAGACTTTAAAAATTAAAAAAAAAAAGAATAAATACATATGCATACCTCATTATGCTAATAAAACTCAGCCATAATATTACAAATTAACTTATTGGATCATGCAATAATTCTTTTGCCATATAAAAAGTATATGTATAGAGCATCAGTGTGGAAGTGGTCGTGCTTTAAGGGCTGGTTTTAAAGAAACCATTTCATTTAAACCTGGAAAACTGTCTGCTTGAAGAGACAGGATCCAAGCTTGTTCTCTGGCTTATGTTTTATTCTTGAGCTGCACACCTCTAATGTTTACTTCTACAGCTTCTAAAGCTAAAAACTTAAACCTGTGAGTATTCCCCTCTGTTTCTATGTGATGTGCCAATGCATTCTCTTGCCTCCCATTCCTAATATCTCTCTGGTGCTCCAATATTTGTTCCTTAAAGGAACAATTAGTTTTCCATACATAAAAGGTATAACAGAGAGAGTAGAATGCTAACTAAACTAAATTGTTTGTAGAGCAGTCCGCATAAAACATACATTCAACAGAAATCCCTAAAACAGAATGTTTAACCAAATTGTATGTAGTCACAGGCACTACACCTCTGACAAGGATAAGTACCTCAGCCTGCGACCTCAACATATCCCTACTAGCCTCCTTTCTATAATATAATTGTCTTTTCAAATTGGAGTTATTCCTAAAGGAGAATTGTGGTGTTTTTGTTACAAGCCTTCTCAGCTCTTCAGATGCCATCAGGATCCCCCAATGCTTCTTCACAACATCACAAAAAATATTAATATCACTTGAAAATGTAAATGGGACTCTGACCTTACATTCAGGGTATTGTACTGAAGTTACATCACCCGGTGGTGGCTGTTAGGCATAATATGCTGTACCCTTACCATTCCCTTCCTGCCAAACCTGAGCTATACAGCTATGTATCTGCTCTTCTGTATAACCCCTTGCTAAGAAGTCTGATTTCAAATTATAGAATTCTTCTTGCAACAGATTGTCACCATTACAGAGTCTCATGGCTTTTAGAAAAGGACGCCTAAGTACATTCCTTGGTATATGCCAAGGATGCCTGCTCTTTTTATGTAATAATGAATTCTTCTTACTAGCCTTTCTATACAGGTTAATATTTATCTGTCCTAAAGCTGATTTACAAATAATCATGTCTAAAAAAGCAATCTCTTCATTTGAGGCAGTATATGTAAATCTCAAAAACTCAGTAGTAGAATGCAGGAACTCAACACATTCTGATAATAACTCTAGCTAGGGAACCTGCCCATAGCAAAAGAATATCATCCATGATATTCTTATAATATAAAATATGTTGATGGACCTCATTATTAGTTAACACACTACTTATCTCCCATTGTGCTAACACAAGGTTGGCATAGCTATTCGCACATGCTGTACCCACAGCCACTCCAACCTTCTGCAGATAAAATTATCTCTAAAGACAAATACATTGTTCTCTAAAATGATCTCAAGAAGAGCACCTGTAAGCTCAATTCTGTTATGTGTAAAACCATCCTTACCAGTTAAAAAGACCTTCACATTTTCTATACCCCAGCTGTTGGGGATAACCATGAATAATGATGCCACATTCAATGTCACAAAGTAAAAATTAGATACATTGATAAACCCAGACACTCGCCGATATAAACTCTGGAATAGCAATTTAGTATTCCTATGGACTGTTTCCACATTGTGCATAACTGTACTAACAGTCTTAGCTACAAATATTGATAGGGGTTCTGTTGTCCAGCCTTTACTGGATACAGTGGGGTGCATGGGTGGTCAAACTGGGACCTTGTGCACTTTAGGTAACCCATATATAATAGATATTGCCAGATGCTCAACATTAAGAGATCAAAAAATGGTCCTCTGAGGACATTCCTGTCATTAGAAGATCAAAAATCAAAAATTCTAGGGGTTGGGAGGGTGGCTTAATGGCTAAGGTGTATGCCTTACAAACAAAAGGTGCAGGGTTTGAATCTCACAAAGGATAATTGGCTGGACTTAAAATGGCTCGCAAGGGCAGTTAGCTTAGTACTAAACTATGAACCTATGAACTATTTTAATAATCCCTGTGACCTGCTGTTTCATAATCACTAAATAGGTAGCAGTGTCATTATACAAAATATTCATGCCTACAACATACACATCTTTAGAAAGTAAAACCATTGCTCCCCCTTCATCTGCTGGCCGTATCCGTCTTTTAACTCCTGTAATGTATTTCGCTCCACTATATTCAAATTAAAAAAAGTTGAAGTGTGTTTATCCAAAATGTTTGTCTTGGCTCATGTTCACACACACTTAAAAATGTTTCAACAGTGGGATGTAATTTTGGTGTAAATGTACTTAACTTTTTTAAAACTATTAACTTGTAACTGTTGTGGAAACATTGCAGCAAATATACCAATCATCATTCTGTCCAATTAGGATAATACTCTCTCATATATAAATGCTCTCTCTGTAATTGGAGTATGTTCCCCTTACCTTTTTCATTCCAGTTAATCTCATTAATTCTTTTAATTCCCTTTCCAATTTTAATATGCTCTTTATTTTCCTCAAATTCTGTTCATATAGCCATATGATCTGAAAATCATGTCTGGACTGTTTCCTCCATCATGATCTTTATACTTTTAGAAACCACAAAATAGTCAATCTCTGATTTGCCATTTCCCCTCCTGTATGTATATGTATTTAAATTCCCTATCATTAAATTACCACAACTCAATCTTTCATTATTCCTTTATCAGCTCTGTTTTTTTTTATCTTTCAAATTGCAGTTTAAGTCTCCTACAGTTATAATGTCCATATTAACTATTATGTAATGAAATATCTGTTTCAGTAGCTTTTCTCTTTCTTTATAAGGTACATGTGCATATATTGCTATAATTCTATATACTTTATTCTCCCATCTAAAATCTCGAACAGTTAGTCTTCCTAATCTTACTAAGGTATAATCTAATATGGAAATTCCACTATTACATAATATTGCTACCCCTGGACAGATTTCTTCTCCCAAATTTCAAATTATACCCCCTACATAAATTCTCAGTCTGTAATCTCTCATCTTTTGTCAAGCTTCTAACATCTTCTAATATTATAATATGTACTTTACATTTACTATACCATTTCAAAACACCTATTCTTCTAGCCAAATTTTTATTACTATTCACATTAATTGACTATCTATTTAACATGCGTTTACCAGGAACGTCCAACTGGGACAGAGCTCATTTTCAGCAGAGGCCCAGGGAGAAATGCAACATATGCATGTCTTTTTTTGAATGTGGGAGGAAACCAGAGCACCTGGCAAATATTCATGCAAACGTGGGGAGGATGTGCAGACTCCACACAGAAGGCACCCCATGAGAGAATCAGACCAGAGAACCTCTTGCAGTGAGGCGACATCGATATATGCTGCACCACTGGGCTGCCCCAAATGTCAGTATCCTAAGATTATTTGCTTCTCTTATTCTTAATCTAAATGTCATTATTTATGACTTTATCCATTTCCTTTTTTTTTACTTTTACCTAGATCCTGTATCTTTCTTTTCCTATCCTTCACCCTTTTACAAATAGATTTTTTTTTATTCCTTTCCAATCTCTATCTTCACTAACATCAGATTCCATTTCTGCTTCACTTTCTTATATTTCTAAGTCTTGCATTCCCTCAGAAACTGTTGCTGCATATTCACTCTGGTTATTTTCTTCTAACTCTAATTCCCTATTTTCTTTTTATTTTTCTCCAATATTTTTTGTTCCTTTTTAATCTCTTCCCTTACATATTCTCCTTGTTCAGATTTATCACTTTCACATTTTCTAGAATCATGACCATAATCCCCACATATATAACACTCTTTTTTGTCATAGATATGAACAAAATGACCCTCTTTTCCACACAAAAGTCATATTTTTGGTTGCTCCACTATCAAACAACAGTGCTATTCCCTTGTACATTTATCATGCTGGGAATATGAATAATTTTATCATTTTCTATTTTCAAAATAACATAGCAGTCCCAAGCAGCCACCTGTAAACCCATGTTGTCAAATACATTTACAATACTTGTTACTTATGGACAAAAATTCTTTAATAAATGTCCTTTAACAATCACTTTATCAGTCGCTTTACGAAGTTATATATTCACCTTTTTAATCTCACATGAAAAAGTATTAACAATAAATTTATTCCAAGGATACACTTCTTTTTTCTTTTCAAACCTTCCCAGAAAAAAGTCTCTAATCCCATTGCTGTTTCAAAAATAGTTGACTGTGTCTCATTCTTAATCAAAATAAATGCTGTTACTTCTTAATCTTTTTTACCCAGAGGTACAATAACTGTGTCCTATAATTCATACCTGTCCAGTGATTTTTCTGCTTTACCCTGTTTACATAACATGAGTTCCTGCATCTCCAACATCTCAGTTTTCTTACTTTCCCTTTTTTTCACCTTATTTTCTTTTCTTTACTATACCCGCAAATGAAACCTTCTCAATGTCTCTCTCTCCTCCTCCTCCTGTCAAATCTGGTCCATCGCTTCTCCCCAAGACAGGTCATTTCCACTCTCCAGTTCCTTCTCATCAAGGAACTCTGCCAATACATCATCTCTCAACCCTCCAAAATGGAGGGTTGTAACTATAATTTCTTTTTGTTGACGCTCCTCCACTTTCACTGAGTCAAACAAGTCTGCTTGAAATAACTCTTCTGAATCAAGCATGATAGCCTCCAATTGCTTCTCCATGCACTTCCATAAACTGGCATTCACCTCTGTTCTGTAGTCACTCTCCTCCGTTTTATATTGTTCTCCCAATTGCCACTGCACTGGAAATGAAACATAAGCACATTCATGGTCATCAGCTGTATGGACCATGAGCATGGTAATGGAGTAGGGTTTTTTTAGTGTAAATCACAATTCATATTTTCAAGTCTTAATATTTACCTATTTACAATATTTACAATTGTTAACATGTATATATTAATGTCCTGCTAGAGATTAATTACTGTCTCCTCATCCTTTCTTCCACAACCAAAATGTGTATTTTCCAATATTCTTGCCAGTACCCATTTGCCATTAAATTTAATTTAATTCCATCTTTCATTCCAAATTGTCCATGAAACATAAAACGTTATTCTGTCCATTTTTAACATCTTCTTGCTTATTCATGCCATAATAACCAAATTCTTTCATGCCCATAGCTTTTTGTTCAGCTTTTATAAAATTCACCAAAATATTATTTTTACATAATCCTTTCCACATCATCTTTACTCTTAAACATTTCAAAAACACATGTTCTGTAGTTATATATTCCTTACAGTTATTATATATCCTATTTTCCTTGCTTTTATTAGGCATATTTGCCTTAACCAGCAATTTACCTATCAATAATCTCCACTAAAAAGTCTTTGCACTCATGTATCCTTTTATACCATTTATACCTCATTAATAGGCTTTCTTTTTATTTCTTTTAAATTGTTCCATGGATCAATAAAACATGTGTCCTCATAATGTTCAAATACCGCTCTTTTCTATTTTTCTCATTCATATCCATTCTCAGCTTCCATAATATAATCTTATTTTGATATACTTTTATTTCCTCGTTAACTAAATCTTTTGATCTTTTTCCTATTTCATTTTTCCCAAAGTGGTTTATATTTACATGTAAGAACCATACCAATTAAACTTTATTTTTATTTTGTAATACATTATAATGCATTATATAAATTCAAAGATGCTGCATATACTATTGGGTTTATTAAACCCAGTCCTCCTTGTGCTTCTTTCATATGTAATATCCCCCTCTTGACTGGATTCAGTCTAGAACCCCATATGAAGGAAAATAATATTTCCATCAATTCTTTCTCGTATTTTGTAGGAATCATATATACATTAGCTACTTATGAAATTTTCCCCAGTATAATAGTATTAATCAAATGTACCTTCTTTATATATGAAAACCTAAAGCAAAAAGTAGTCTCCTTTATTTCTCTAAATATTTTTTTTCCAGTCATCATGTTTATATTCATTCTGTCTAAATATTTTACCTAAGATATCTATGTATCTCTCACTGAATTATATAGCTCCTATATTTCCCTTCTGTCCAAATCCTATATTTTTTCCTTGTTAATCCAGTTTTATTTAATGACCTCATCAATTCATTATTGATTTCTTCCATACATTTTTTATTTTTAGTTATTAACACTATATCATCTGCATAAGTGCACATTACAGGTATTCCTAATTGCTCTATTATGTTATACCCTGCATCTTTTGTCATTGTGTTCCTGTCTCCAACCATTCATTCAATACATTAAGAATTAAAAGTTTTTGCCAATTTTCCATATTACTGTACATATTATATTCTGTACCATCTAAACTTGTGGCAGTGTTCAAATGTACATCTTTCAATACTTCATCTAACTTTGGTATATTTATTTTCTTTTCCAGATATTCATTATCTTCTTTACTTAACTTATTAACCTTATATTTCTGATTTTTATTAATATCTTTCTTGACAAACTGTTGTCTTATATAATCCCTAATTATTCCACATATCTCTTATTGTGTCTTTATTAATTTTCCATCTTTATTTTAAATTCTGTTATTACCTTCTTTTCTTCTTTTATTAATTTGCTTAAGTAAGGTACTACCTCTTCTTTTTCCCTTGTAAACTGTATATGTGTTTATATAATACATTATTAATTATATCCTGATTTATCTTATACATTTCTTTTTCTTTCTCGTAATATTCTCTTTCATTTGTAATTATTTCTCTAAATGCTTCTTGACTTACTCTAGTATGTATTGTCTTTTCTTTTTATTTCTTTTTTCATGTATGCATACAAGAAAGCATTTTTATATTGTTCTTTAAAACTAATCCACCAAGTAGTCCAGTTCTCATAAAACTATCTCATATCAATATGATCTTTGCATAATTTATAAATTCCTTTCTTGTTATTTAGTTCCAGTTCTTTTTCATTTAACCTTTTAATTCCTTTACCTATTTTAATGTATTCCTTTTTTCATTTATACTTAACCATATAGCTAAATGATCAGAAAATCCATTTTGCTATATCTCTTTTTGTATAACTCATAAACCTTCTGATAATAAAACATAGTCAATTTCTCTTTTTAATTCATTCCTACTATAAGTCCAATGATTATTCTTCCATATGTATAACTTACCACATCTAATTATCTCATTTATCACTTTAATGTCACATCCATTTGTTTTTTGTCTTAAGTTACAATTACAATCGCCTACTAATATAATATTCATATTTACACCCACATAATTTAAACATTTTAAACATCATTTCATTGTGATTTCTTGTAACAAATGCATATAAAACTATGATTTTGTAAAGATTATTTATCCGTCTAATATCCAGTACAGTTATATGTCCTATTTCAACAATGGTGACATCTAATATTTTAATATCTTAACATAATATACATATTTCTTTTCCTATATTCCAATTGATCGGTCCATTCCATAACTTTTTTGTTTGAATGTTTTCATTTTCCTGTTAAAAGTCTAAAATCCACTAATATTATTTTATTTATTTAACATTTGTTAACTGGGAAAGTCCGACTTGGAACAAAGCCAATGTTCAGCGGAGGCCTGGGGAGAAATGCTCCAGATGCATGTCTTTGAATGTGGGAGGAAACCAGAGCACCCAGAGGAAACCCACATGAACACAGGGAGGACATGCAGACTCCACACAGAAGGCACCCAGCCAAGAATCAAACCAGAGAACCTCTTGCTGTAAGGCAACAACGCTACCGCTGCACCACTGTGCCATCCATTATTACATTTATATTTAACTTTATACACCATTCTAATATGCCTTTCTTCTTTTAATGTTTCTCATATTAATATTCAATGCTAACATCTTCATTTTCTTACGATTAAGTTATTACATTATCTTGCTCATCATTTGCCTTTCTTGCTTTCTTTTATGAATACACCTTTAATTTTCCCTTTTCTTTCTTATACTCTTTTTTCCTACAGAGTTTTGCTTCCCTCTAACTATTTTCCAATTTACCTCTTCTTCCTCACTGGGCTCACTATCATCTTTAACTTTATTTTCTTGTTCTACATTTTCTCCCATATCATTTAATTCTTGTTGTATTATTTTCATTTGTATTATCATTTCTTCATGTTTTGTATGTTATATAACCTCTATTTCAGCTATTTTGGTATCATTTTCACATTCCTACCATGCATAACTAATATTACCACATTTTTTACACTTTAAATTGCATTTCTTTGTTTCATGTCCTATCTTACCACCTATGAAACATTTTCTTTTATTACAATCGTTTATCAAATGATCGTCTTTACCACAGAAGAAACATGTTCTTGATTGACCCTTATACTTTACATAAAGTCTGTTATTATTCACATTTATTATACTTGGAATATGAATTACATTATCATTTATCATTTTTAATATAACACCACATAATAAGCACCCAGTCCATAGACCTCTTTCATTATAAACCTTTATTGTATCAACATCTTAACAGTCAATAAATGTTGCTTCAGCTCACTAGCTTCAATTTCAGTCCTGACTTGCACCATTATTCTTTTTTTTTGTCTAAAGAAAGCTTGAATAACATATTCAGACCATGGACTGTTGTTTTTTTGTTGTTCATACCTTCCTAAGAAATTTTCCATAGCCTGTCCAGTTTCAAATATTATATCACAAAAAGTCTCTTTATTAACTAGAATAAATGCTCTAAATACTTTAGGTGTCACTCCTAATGGTGCAATTACTGAGTCCCAAGCCTCATACCTGTTCAGTCCTTGTTCCTTTTTGTTGCTTATATGAACGGTAAACTTCTTCCTTGTTTCTTTTACTTGTTCTTTTCTTTCCTTTTCCTTGCCTTACAGTTTGTGCATATATTATCTTTCCTGACTCCTTTCCCTTTTGTCCTTCAGCCTCTCCCTCAATCTTCTCCATTATCTCACTCCAAGCAACCATTGTTTCATTTTTCAGTGCACTTTGGTTAATCGTGTTGACCAAATAATCATCCTGCAACCCTCCAGACTGAAGGGTTGTAATAATGCAGCCATCCTGCTGCTCTGTTTCACCCTCGAATAACCTGTTTTGGAACAGATCCTCAGAATCAGGCCCCACCATCTCCGGTGCATTAACCTGCTCCTTTCTCTTCTTTTCCTCAATATGGACTTGCTCTCCACCATCACATATTTACTTTTTCATTTGGCAGTGATTCTGCTTACTCCATATTCTTTTCAGCAATAACCACAACATTAGCGCTATCAGCGCATTGGGTTACATCCTCATGGCTCTACCATCTATCTGGGCTGCCTTCGTACTTGGAACCGAGACAGGAACTGGATGTGCCATCTTCAATTTCGTCCCCGTACACCGAAGACTAGGGGAAGTTCCCCAATGACTAGGCCAAATTTCCTCTAGTATAAATACCAATACTAAGCAAAAGTGTTTCTTGCATACTTTTATTAAAGTTATTCATTATTAGTATACTTGGTTCCAGATTGCTTTTTGTTTTAATAATTAGTGTATTTAAGTTATTCAGTCTTATTGTGGTGGTGGTGGTGTGACATCTTCCTTACAGTATAAATACCACCTTGGTTCTCCCCTGAAAAGAGGCTTCCAGTCTGGTAGAACTAACCCAGTTAACAAACAATAAATAAGAAGTAAGTAAAATTAAGAAAAGTAATTTTGGTTTCATATTATATGATTTGAAAATCCGAATAGTACAGTGGAACATCTAATAAGGTGAAAATAAGGGCAGCAAAACTACTGTATATGTAACATGTTTGACCATTAACTCATTACAGCCTAGTGATGTCCCCAGACATTTTTGCAGTTACACCTCTAGGTGTAAAATATTGCTTGTTCATATTTGCATTAATAATTCCAAAATCATGTTATATACAAGGTATTAGAATATTTCATTTTAAAGCTTGTGTAATTACAAACACAACATAATTGATATTTGACCTCTGTCTATTGCAGATAAATACCAAATATTATTTGTATGCTATTTATTTGCATTGTAATATTTTTTGTATTTTTCTAAATGTCTTAACAATCAACTACCAAAGACATACCTTCTTAGTCTATTATGAAAGCTCACAGCTATATGAAGAAAATGCTGCTGTCCATGTGTGTGTGTTACTTGAACTATTATTGAGATATTGTCTTGTGGGCTGTTTTTACAACACTACAAAATTTATATTTACTGTGGTTATTGTGGCTTATAAAATCCAGTTTAAGACTTAGAATTGAATGGATGCATCTATTGTAAAGGTTACTTTGTGCTGAATAGTTTGCCACTGTCTAATTTCTAGTAACACTTATGGTTCTGGAGACATGAACATTTGTTTGAACTGTAAGGTGATAACTTTTTAAAAGGCTTGTGCCATCCCCAGTGAGAGTTAAAGTGCTAACTCAAGACAGCTGCAATGGATGGAATGAGTTAATACTACAGTAGACATATGATACTTTGCAATGTTAAAATTATACCTGTAGTGTACTTCATCGTAAAGATGTTTTTTTCAAAGCAACCTTCGCTTATTGGGAAAATCTCATAACATAATTGAGGAAGATGTAGGTAGCAGACTGTAGTGCACTATGCTATCTAGTCAAAAATTATGATTATGATCAGATGGAAGAGACTATATGTTCAGTGATGCAGTTTCTGTCACCCTAAGAACCCTATATGACAGAAAATATGCAAAGCCATAGAGCTACTTATTTTATACTCTAGTACAGTCAAACAAAGTTGTGTAACTAAAATGTGAAGCCTGTGAATAAGTCTAAATTGCTATTACATTCCGAAGGGCATCCATAAAAGGCACTGTGCTCAACAATAATCGGCATGTCTACATTTACTCATTCAGATTATGGATATTGAGCATAGTGAGCACTGGTCAGTGCCTTGCTGATTTATTTATTTATTTATTTGACATTAGTTAACCGGGATATTTCATCTGAGCAAATTTTTTTCAGTGGAGTCCCAGGGATAAAAGCTCCATGGTACAAGTAAGCAAGAAAATTTACAAAACTGAAGATGAATACAGTGAAAAGTTTTACAATAAAACAGTTAAGCAAATGTAGATAAAGCTTGAGGCATTATAACATTGAAGAAAAAAAACCATAAAGAAATATACAATAAAACATCTGAGTTAATTTATACAACACAATGGGTTATCTTCAGAGAGTAATTGTACAATACAGAGCAGTTATAGTAGTAGGGAAGGGAAGGAATAGACAAAATAGTGATAGAGAAAGGGGTGTGTTCATGTGGGATGATTACAGAGACAAATCCATGTGCTATTAAGGTACCTTTTGAGATTTTTCTTGAATTCATGGCTGTAGGAAATGTTTCTAAGGTTCATGGTGAGCTTGTTCCATGCAAGAGCAGGGAAGTAGCTGTAGAGATTCTGTCCAATAGATTTTTTAGGTTTGTTAATTTGTAAGAGACATTCATAGGTTCATGGGTGTATACTAGGCTAATGACCACTAGGGCCTTTTTAACCCTGGCCATGCAAATTTTAGGTAGTCTGCAGACTATTATATACCTAGCTGATAACCAGTCAGTGACTAAAGTGAAAATCAAACCCTGCATTTTGTATCTGTGAGGTAAACACCTTAATGATTATGTCAAACCCTATCCAATAATATTACCCATTTGTTAACCAGGTAGGCTGACTGGACACTCAGCCCCTTGTCAGGGGTGACCCAGGAGTAATGGCTAGATAAGTGATTTGCTCAAGGTCACACATAGATAAATAAGGACTGAGAGAATCAAACTCTGTACCACAGGAATTGCAGTTCACTGCTTTAACCCTCTACTCCAACTGCCATAGATACATACTTAATTGGTGGAAACATTGTGAAGCTGTACTGATCATTGGCTAAAATTATATCCAAGGGCTTTTTCTACAAATTTCAGACTTGAGCACAAATTTCTCTGTGTTGTAACTGATGGAAATGAGGACAGTCATTTTTCACTGCAGCATTTAATATCTAGTGTGTGAATTAATCTTGTCTGCTTAGAAGGTGGAGGATTAGTTTGATTCTGCTGTTAGAAAGTTTATTATTACTGACCCAAGTTGAACTAATAGTGATTATCTGGTTCCCTTAAAGCAGGAAAATGTAATTCGTTTAAACAGCATTCTCAGTAACCAGATTTCTGTTTTATGTGTGTACAGAAGAGTATGGCATGACCCAGATGTATTATATCAAGGTCAGTCAGGTTTTATTTCATCCAAAAACACGAAACCGACACAACAACAATTGAAATGTAAAAGTAGATGCTGGTGCTGGCTACCCAAAATACGGCACAGCTCTAACAGAGAAGAATACTTTAATAAAATATAATCCACACAGTTAAACACGAATCATCTGATGTTGACACACAAAAACAAATTATCTGGTTAAGCGCTATCATCTGTAATCTACAGACTTCTTCAGATTAGATTACAGATGATAGCGCTTAACCAGATAATTCGTTTTTATGTGTCAACATCAGATGATTCGTGTTTAACTGTGTGGATTATATTTTATTAAAGTATTCTTCTCTGTTCCAGCTGTGCCGTATTTTGGGTAGCCAGCACCAGCATCTACTTTTACATTTCAATTGTTGTTGTGCAGGTTTTATTTCATGCCTAGTTTATTTCTGTTTTCAGTTTAATTCAATAATGATAGCATACTGTCATTCAAGTACTTGTTTGTTACTTTTCGCAGAGGAATACCAGTGCCACTTTCTCCAATGCTGAATAGGTAGCACAAAGATGTTCTTCATGAGGATCACTGCTGCAGTTACCTAATTTACATGGGTTATATATTGCTAAGGATATAACAGCTGATCAGCTTCCAAAGCTTTCATGGCACCTTCCATACAAACAAACCATTAGTCAGATTGAGCTGTGTTGAATAAAAGTCAGGTTTTGGCACCAAGCCCTTCAGAGCTTTCCTGCTGCCAGAGTGAGTGTTCCTTTCCTGAGCTTTCAAGGATCAACGGTTGGCTGATGATATTGCATTGCTGGGCAGATGATTCCTCTTTGTGAAAAATAAATCTTATTTACTATTTATGACAGAAAATTTAGTTTCTCTGTAAAACACAGTTAGGCTAGGAAAAAGTGTTTTAGTGATTGCTGCATCATTTCAGACCACTTTCAAATGGGAGCATTACTTTTATACTTTTGTGGTAAAGGTTAAAACTAACTTTAAACTATTTTTCTGTGGTAAAAGTTGTGTTATTTTACTTTTCAGGGCTAGGACAGGTGTTTAAAATGCTTTTAACTTTCTTCTAATGAGGAAAAAGTTAGCCTTTTTACAACTTACCTGTTTCATCGACTATTACTGCCAGGCTTTCCTGGGAATATGGCAGCTTTTTTGACTTAACCATGAAGCAACCTACTGATTCCTTGGTTCTTGCTTTTTCCAGCCACAAAAAGAAGAAAATTGTCAAACAGCCTTTCCCACAATAGCAGGCTAATAAGGTGTCTCAGTCACAGGTGGGTGCCTCTGATGTGTCCAAAACCAGGTCTTCAGACTACTCATTTATTGACTTGGGTCTCACTGGTGTAACCCCTATAGCCACCATAAACCAAGGGTTAGACATGTTCATAGGTTCATAGGTAGGTATTAGGCTATTGGCCCTAGGGTGTATACAAGCCTAGCCAAAAAGGTACCCTGGCTTTCGCCACCCAAGAAAATAATTTTCCTGTGCCCCTGTCAAGCAGAGCCACAGAAGTGATCCCCTGGGTGAATTTCCTATTTCCCATCCAATCATCAAGATTTTTCTTGAAGAGTGCTAACGAGGAGCTCTGTTTAACATAGAAAGGTAGTCTGTTCCAGAGTATGAGAAGTCTCTGGGACAGGAATCTATCCCTCCAGCATGTTCTGTTTATTGTGGTGACAAGGTTTAGGTCCCTAGAGCATGTAGCTTGGAGGGATTGGGATTTCTTTAAGTGGAGCATGTCCAACAGCTCTGGGTTTGACCCAGCTTTGTATGTTAGGCAGAGATCGCCTCTGAGTAGGCTATATGCGATGGAGTAAAGCTGGAGTTTTTTGAGACGTTCTGCATAGGGCATCTGTTTGAGGCCAGTAATCCTCTTTGTGAGGTATTTCTGCGGCCTTTCCAGTTGTTGTAGATTTCTTGTGAGGTACATACCAAAAGGGACACTGTACTCTATAATTGGTCTAATGAGTGTTGAGTAGAGGGGAACAATGACCTCTTTTTTTCTGGATGAGAAACCTTTTGTGATGAGGTATGCCACATAGAAGGATTTCCTGACCACTGTGGTGATGTGATTATCAAAGGAGAGACTATTGTCCACCTGTGTCCCAAGGTCTCTTATCACACTTTCGATGTTAAGTAGACTACTGTCTATGTGGTAGTTCAAGGGTACAGAGTTTTTACCAAAGGGGATGACAGTGCACTTTTTGGCATTGAGCTTAAGGCCATGGCTTTGACACCAAGCATCTGTCTCAGTCATACCTCTCGACCTGGAAATATCAAAAATCTGGACAAGGCCCATGAAAAATAGGTACAAATCTGTATGCTGATTAAAATAAAATTTGCATACATAATTACGTAACCACACCCACTCCAGTGGAATTATGGGATACCAACTTTCAAAAGCAAACTGAAGAACAGACAACTAAAATATGGCACCAGAGTCCCCCTGTAGCCATTCCAATGTCCCATTACCTGGTTATTCCGCCCCATTTACCATAAACACTAATGTTTGCATACTGCTTTACTTCTACAATGGTTATTTGGATTTTATTTTTACATTTTAGCGCAATGCACAACCATTAAAGCAATACCAGAGTGATTGTTGTCAGCTACCTGTATAATCGACCAAATGCAGTCAATTACACAGATGTCAACCAAAATCCCTGCCAACCAAACCAATGGAGCTCATACTGACACAAAAGTGGGGATTAATGTTTTGTGTTCAATGCATTTCACATGGGAGATTCTTTTGAACTATTTCTACATTTAATTATGGCGTTAGTATCATGTCAGTACACATCACCCTGTTAATACCACCTAATCCTGGGGGGTTAGGAGGGTTGTCTAATAGTTAAGGTGTTGGTCTTACAAACACAAAGTGTAGGGTTTGAGTCTCACAAGGGATAATTGGCTAGGCTTAAAAAAATGGTTTTCAAGGGCAGTTAGCCTAGTACTAATCTATGAATCTATGAATAAGTATCTGTTACATAGATTAAAGGCAGATTTGTAACTCAAAGCATCACCAGATTGTGCAATACACATTTATTAAAAATAAAAAGTTCAATTTTTTTGCCAGCTTTTAGACCCATTCTGGATTCCGATAAAAAAAGAATCAAGCATAAAACTGGGAAGACAGTTTCCAGGCTTCTAGGTAACTTTTATTCATAAGCCTCGTAACTTATTATGAATCAATATGAGCATTTCATTTTTATATGCCACAAACATCAAATGCTTGCACACAATCATAACTGCTATGAGACTTCTCAATACTTTGAAATGATTTACCAGTGATGTAGTTTCAGATTCAATGATATGGCTGCTGGTTAAAGGATGTAAAAGCAGGCTGATACAGTACAGAAAGTTTCCAACAGGGGTGGTCAATTAGTTCCTCTGGTCACTGTTCAGGTATTTCAGCCATTACATTAGTATTAGTGGGGGGGGGTCTTTTGTGTGTCACAAAAACTCATAAGCTTGTGCAGTTGACTTATTGCAAGCTTAAAAGACTGCTGGGATATTACTTTGGATTAGAAATAAATTACAGTTGCAGAATATTATAGAACTAGATATGAAAAAAGTGAAAAAAAATAATTTTAGGAAGAGAAACTGTGTATGCATTGATACTGGATTAACATAACTGGAGCAATGAATCAGCATTTTCATTTGGTTCAGACAGCTCAAAGTGGTTTAAGTTCTATGACTAAGTGGAAATGTATATGCTGTAGCAAATGAAAAAAAATAAGCAAAAGAGCACTAATGTCAAAATCCTTGCTAAGCTATATTTTTCTCCCTCAAGTCTTATATTTGTATGCACTATAAACTATTTTCTTTAGAATGTTTTTGCAACTACTTTATTATAAAGTGACGTGATATTATCGCCCACTAAGACAGAGGGTATTTTTTGGCAGAACGTGTGTTAGAAGTTACATCTTGTATATTGGAAAATCAATGTTTGACTTCTTTGAGGAGGGGCACAGATGAAAGAAAACTGTTCAAAGATTTATATTGAAATTCATAATGCAGGGGAACAAATCTCTTGGTTAAATATTCAGGTTTATTTGCCAGATGCTAAGTACTGTTTCTACTTAAGCTGCCAACAAAAGAAGCTAGAGAAAGGGTTATTGCAATACTCAGCTTGCTCGGCTTGACAATGGAACTTCTGATTAAGGAACAGTACCCTCAAGGTATTATATAGCAGTACCAATAATTTACTACACAGGAGTTTGCCTGACAAATTATATTAATTTGCTGTTTTTGATGAGAGTTTTCTGTTTTTTTACACACACACCTTACCTGAACTTGTCCATTCTGCTCGGCGCTCGCAGATTCCCATAATAATCCATTTAAAAGTGTGTCCTTCTCGCAGGCAGCCTGATACATTTTGAAAAGCAGTCCTTACTTCCTTCCCGCTTGCGTGCATTCAAAAACACACTGGAAATGCATGCACAACATGCGCGGGTGCTGAATTCCGACAAGCTGGTGGGGCTGACGTCATCGCGCATGCGTGGTGACGTCAGCAAAATGCAGAACACACAATTAAAAAAAAATGCTGGGAAAATCGGAAATGAAGGGGTGCCACTCAGGAATTGTGGCACCCCATTTTTTGACCCCAAAAATCGGCAAAACACGGATAATTCGGGACGGTTGGGAGGTCTGGTCTCAGTGAGGCCCTTTTGTAGGATGTCCACATCATTAGGAGTTTTGATTATGGCTCCTAGTTTGCAGTCATCTGCAAACTTAGTTAGGCAAAGACCTTCTGTGTTAGCCTGTACTTCAGAGAAGTAGAGACCAAACAGGAGAGGGACCCAGGACTGAACCCTGTGGTACTCCACTTGTCACTGGTCTGAAGTCTGACTTGGAGTCTGCTACTTACACAGTATGGGTTCTGTCAGTAAGCCAGCTGGCAACCCATCTTGTGACATAGGGATTTATACCTAGTTTAGTGAGTTTATCTATAATTCCAGAGTGGGGGATGGTGTTGAATGCCTTGGCGAGATCTAGATAGGCTGTGTGAACCACCTTACCCTCATCTATGGCATTGGTGACTGCTTCAAAGAAGTCTGTCAGGTTTAGGAGACATGATCTGCCTTTTACAAACCCAAACTGTGTGGGGTCCAGAGTTTGGAGATCTCCATTGTCTTTGTTTATGAGTTCCATGATGATAGGTTCCATGGCCTTGCAGACCAGGCTCATCAGGCTAATGGGGCAGTAGTTCCCAGGGTCTGTCATGGCTCCCCCTTTGTGGAGTGGGATAACTGTCACAGTGCACCATTCAATGGGCACAAAGCCTGAGGTGAGGCTATGACTGAACATGGTACTTAGGTGGGGTGCCAGTTCATTCTGTAGTTCATGTAGAAGGTAGCCTGGGATGTTGTCAGGTCCCATGGATGCGGTGTTCTTGGCTTTGGAGAGTGAGTTTTTTTCATGTGCAGCCTTGATTACAGGAAATTTGCATTCTTCTGGTATAGAGATGGGCCCTCTAGGGGGTGAGACGTTGGGTAAAGTTAGCACTGAACCTATCTTCTAGGATGTTGGCAATATCAGTTGGTTCTGTATATTTAGTGCCATTGTGCAGTAACTCAGAGCAGATTTGAGTGTTGCCATTGAGATTCTTGACATAGCTATAGAATGCTTTGTGGTTGTTTTTAGAATCAGTGGCGATTTTGTTTTCATAACTAGCTTTGGAGGATTTTATGAGGGATCTCAGCTTCTTACTGATGCTGACCAGGGAGTTCCTCCAATCATGGGAGTTTACTCTTTTTTGCAACAGTTTCTTTCTTCTGTTGTAAAGTTTGTTTATGGCAGAAGACCACCAAATTGGCTTCCTTTTTTTTGGAGGATAGCATCTTGGTTCTGTTAGGGATAGCATGATCCATGCTCTAGTGTAAGTGCTTATAAAGTGCATTTGTATAGGATTCAGCAGTCATACCTCTATTGTCCATCTGCATGGGTGTCGTGAAGTTTGCCACTTCTGTCTTAAGAAGCGTGAAGTTGGCTTTGGAGAAATTTTGTTATGGTTGTTTCCCTAATGGGGGTGGGAGGGAGATGTGGATGTCTAGGGTGATTAGCTTGTGGTCGGATCTGACCAATGAGAAATTGACCTCTGGTGTGGAACACTGGTCACCCATGTTGGTGATGACCAGGTCAAGGATATTGCTGCCCATGGTGAGGGTGTGGATAAGTTGATCCAAGGCGCTGGAATTGATGAATTCCAGAAAATGTTGAGCAAAATAGTTGGTACATGAGTAGTTTTCCCAGTTAATGGTGGGGTAGTTGAAATCACCCATTATTAGGGTGTTGGGTTATACCCTAATATTTTCCAGTGTATCAAGAAAAGAGGAGTGGGAATCCTGGGGCATGGTGGGGGGGGTCTGTAGCAAGCTACAATCTGGATTGTGGTCTTGCCCAGAGTTAGTTGAACTTGGATAATCTCAGATGCATTATGCTGAGCAACTAGCTTGGAGGTGTGGATATCTTTAATGAATATGGACACGCCTCCACCTTTAGTGTTTCGGTCCGGGTTAGGTGGCCGAAATGTGTGGTATGAATTATAGCCTTGTAATGCAGGGGTGCTCTCTGGAGCTTTGAACCAGGTCTCTGTCACTGCACAGATGTTGATGTTCTCCATTTGAAGGAGTGCCTCAAGTGAGTGCATTTTGAGGTTTAGACTTCTAGCATTGAGTAGCATTACCCTCAGAGTTTGCTTGCTTGTACCTGTTACGGTGGTGAATTGGTCATTTGAACCTTGCCTATAAAAGGCAGTATAGGGGTGGCAAGAGCCTTTGCCAGTATCCAGAATCCCAAGGGTGACAGGTGCAGGCCATCTCTGGCAAAGCATCATGGTCTGTCGATCATGTCATCCCAGGCAGACAGATACTGGATTCCCTTAGAATGACACCAGAAGCTTAGCCAGTTGTTGAAGTCAATCATTTTGTCCTTGTACTGTGGTATCATTCTGGGTGATGGCAGGATGCTACTCAGGTCTAGGGTCATACCTGCCTGGGCTACAAGATTGGAGAGCTCCTCCATGTCTTTTTTCATGTAGTCCAGGGAGGTACGTCTCAGGTCATTCACACCAACATGGACTATGACAGAGTCATATTTGTACTTGTTGTGGAGTGACCTGAGTGCGTGTGTTATGTGGCGGATCCTCAGCTGACAGCAACTTTCTCCTAGTTTAGCTTGGTGAGTGGAACATCTGTGTCACCTATGACTAGAGTGTTGGGTACATTATGCCTTACGGGCTGTAGTTGAATGGCACACTGAGTTTGTGGGTTATGTGTCATTTGGGTTGTGTTGGGGGGTGAAGGTTGCTTGCATTTCTGCTTTGGAGGTCTCAGTTGTTTGGGCAGATTTTTATTGACAGCCTCCGCGAATGTAGGCATGTGTCGTGCTTCTATGTGTTTGTTTTGGTGATGTAGGTTTTGAGGGACTATGTGATGAGTGTGGTGTGGTGCAAGTGTTTACCTTCTCCTCTTGTCTGTCTAGTCCAGTCTTTGGTGAAGAGAGCTTTGCTTCCAGTTTGGCTATATAAGTGCATCTCTCACAGATTGTAGTTTGGGTGATAGGAGGAGAGGGTTGTCTGTGTACATGAGGCAATTGCTGCATTGCCCCAAGATGCCCAGATTCATCAGGTAAACAGGAGAAAACACCGGGAGCTGACCTTTAGATATGCCTGGATAGGTGCTTATTTATTAAGAACTAAAAACTGTTTTCCTCTAGACAAGTGAGGAAAGTTGAGTGCTGTAGTAATTTGTAGCTTATTTAGTGCTAACAGTGAGTTCTGAACAAGTGCTGAGTTCAAAGAAACAGATTTGAGTGCTAAAACTAAAAAGCTGGCTAGTTGCAAGGGAAAATTTGAAGAGCAGACTTTATGGCGCCAGGAATAGTTTAACCCTATTTAAGCGGGGGGGGGGGGTGCTCAGGAGCTTACAAACAGTCCTGCATACAGCAAATCTATATCTGGACTACACTTGTTACAGGAAATGGGGAAACAAGCTTAGA
This sequence comes from Protopterus annectens, assembly GCF_019279795.1. Classification (NCBI taxonomy): domain Eukaryota; kingdom Metazoa; phylum Chordata; order Ceratodontiformes; family Protopteridae; genus Protopterus; species Protopterus annectens. Next base: position 825,067,481 of record NC_056748.1, read on the forward strand.
ATTTTTTTTCAGTAAAGTGGAAATGGAGAAAGCTGGAACAGAAGTTAATTCAAGGTTAAGAGTCTGAGTGGGTTGGCCTTCACAAATGTTCTCTATTAGATTGAATGAACTAATGACACTAGACTGGGAAGAGTGTCACAGATCAAATATACAGTATGGGTGGGTAACTGCAAAGCCACCAAGTATAAGAACACCACAACAATAGGGAGGGTGGGTGGATGGAAAACTAGTACAGCTCCTAGCTGTAGCCACTAAATGAAAGTTTTAAACAGATCAAGGAGCAAGCAGACTCCAGAGAATGCTTTTAACTGCAAACAGATTAGACTAGAAGACAGAAACCTCAAAAAATCAAAAACACGGATAGAGCACTCACAAACAGAAAATACAACTCTCAGTATGAAACAGCAGTTTCAAGTTAAGTAATTCAGTAAACATGCAATTAGAGTAATGAAACAGTATCTATCAATGAAAATACAGTTAAAACAGTATAAAACAGTACATAAATGCAGTGAAACAGTAAAAAAAGCTTTATAACAATGCAAAATGTAGTAGATTAACTGTATAGCACAATTATAAGCGTTTCAGAAGTGCAAGTCAATGAAATAAATGTAAGAAATAACTTATCCTGCTCTTGGAATCTTAATGAATTTCTGCTTAGTTTCAGTAATGAATTACCATCCACAGCCTGATAAATATAAGCACAACCTTTTCCAGACACAGGGTTTATATACCAGTAAGGATGGAAGAGTTAGAAGATCAAATTACTACTCAGTCCTATTAGCCCCTGCTATTACACAATCACTCGTACAACAGAAGGTCAGGAAACCCTGTTGAGTGCCCTTAGTAGGGAAGGGAGAACCACGCTTGTCAATCTAGAGAGATGGAGCAGAGAATATCACTCAGCCTAGCCAGAAAGCTCTGTCCATCCTGAGAGAGGTTTTGATGGCAAATTATGGTAAATGTGGATCTTTGTCTATGGACATTCCTGTCAAAAAGAAACAAAACCATAATCATATGCCTTCTCCACTCTCAGTTACTCTAGACAGGAGTAATTCTTTTGGGCTTAACCCAGGGTTTAGTGCAGGTTCTTAATCATTCCTGTATGGTTTGTCATTCTTTCAGCATGCCAACTCTGATTTCTACTCTTTATATATAATAAATGTATATATTATGTTTTTCACTCAACTTGTATGTAATATCATCTATCCATCTTTATTCCTTCACACCAACTATAATATTCACTCTGTATATATTATATGTATGGATTAATTTCATAACACTGAAAGCTCAAAACACTGAAACTCAAAACACTGAAACCAAAATACTGAAACTTCAAAATCTTGAAAATTCAAAACACTGAAACTCAAAACACTGAAAACACATATCATACATATACTGAGTTTAAACAACAAAATTCATAGCACTTTCCACCAAGTGCAAGCCCCCCTGCACCCCCCATGGGGTCTATATTAGAACACTGAAGTGTCAGAACTTCGAATGTTCTAATATCAAACCCAATTCAGCGAACGCTGACAACATCTAACATTCAGAACAGCAAAGTTTTTCCTAGGGGAAAAAATTTGCTGTTCCGAAACACATACACACAACACAAGCACACCAAACAAACAGCAATCCACACACATACGCCTAAAGTCTTACATCTAACCCTACACTAAACTGTCCATACACCACAAACTATCTACTTACCTTAACCCAAACCCTAACCCTAAGGTCCGTCACTATCGCACACTCACCTCACCTGTGCCCTAACCCTAACTCACCTACCCCGCCCTAACCCTCACATCCACACAATTGCACACTTATCTAACCCACGCCCTAACCCTAACTCACCTAACCCGCCCTAACCCTCACGTCCACACAATCGCACACTTACCTGAACCCGACCCATAACGTTCCACCACAGCGCTGAAAATAGCGAAGCGACAGAAACTGACAACCATATTATTTCCCTGGGAAAAAATTTGATTTTCTGCAGCTTCACTATTTTCAGCGTTCGCTGAATATGGCTCGATATTAGAACATTCGATGTTCTGAAACATCGATGTTCTAATATAGACCCCCCCCATGTAGGGGGCTATGCCCCTCACACCCCCTGCTACGTATATATATCAGCTCCAAGGTTGCACTTCACTACACTAAGTGCAATCTTGGAGTTGATATATTTAAGTAACAGGGGGTGTGGGAGGTGCAGGGGGGGCTTGCCCCCCTGCTTACACTTGGTGGAAAGTGCTATGATTTATGTTGTTTAAACTCAGTATATGTATGTATGATATGTGTTTTCAGTGTTTTGAGTTTCAGTGTTTTGAGTTTTCAGTGTTTTGAAGTTTCAGGGTTTTGGTCTTCTATATTATGAAGTTTTCTCATTTTCAGTGTTTTGAGTTTTCAGTGTTATGAAGTGAATCCTATATGTATATATTGCATTTTATCAGTCATTCTCTATACGAAGTATTGTGACTATTATGGGATGAGTGCTCTACCCTACTTAAATTCAAAATAAATAAGTGGCTGTTTCTCACAAAGAAAAAGGGATTCTTCATTTTCTGAAGAGACTCGAGTTTGAACCTCAAAATAATTCTGAAGGCACAAACTATGAATTTTCTCCACAGATTTCTGATTTTGATTCTGAAAAAAGTGTTGACTTGGACAATACTTTTAAAGGATTATCTTTCTTTGACACTTTTCCAGAATGAATCAGTTGTTTCAATGGAAACAGTGATGTTTCTCAGTCCCTCAGGAACTATTATGATTTGTTACAACTGGAATTTCTAGAACCTAGTCCTACTCCTCCTGTTTGTCAGCTTTGGAGGATATCTTTGTCACAACCTGCAATTTCTCTGACAGCCAGCCTGCTTCCACCAGAAAAGCAGATAGACTAGAGTTCCTCGGTCCTTTAAGTTTTTATACACTCATCCTAGATTTGGTGAATCCAACTACTGTTAACATTCAGTTAATTCCAATCCCACTCCTTCTGACAAGGAAGAAAAGGATTTTGATAGATTTGGGGGTAAAGTATACTTTTCTGCAATGTGTGTTTTTAGAATTTTCGACTGTCAAGCTCATATGTTAAAGTTTCCTTCCCTCTTCTGAGTATGAGAAATATTTAGGTATTTCTTTCTCCTGAGGAGGAGAAATTTGTTTTGCATAACTTGGTTTCTTCTGTGTTTCAAGTAACTATCCACTCTTTGAAATGTGTTTATATTTCTGCTGATTCCACCTTGCAGGGCTGCTGCCACTGGAATTGCTATGATGAGGTTTGTCTGGCTGCATTCTGAAAATCTCCAAAAGGTTAGCAAAAATGGAATTTTGAATTCTCCCTTGGATAGAGAACTAGTTTTTGGACTTTCTGCTGCAGAGGCCATTAAAAAGTAAGATGAGAGAATAAAGCTGATTCAAAGGAACCCTCCTTTTCCATGTTTGCCAAGGGATTTGATGCTCCTGCAACAGTTTTCTTTAAAAAACAAAATAAACAGTCTCCACAATCTGCTTGCAAGTAAATTAAATGAAATTAATTAAATTAAATTAAATTAAAACACAATGACAGGGAGTCTCCAAAAGTAGAGCAGGAACCCCTCAGAACAAAAGACAGTCTGATAATTCTAAATAACTGTGCAAAGGATTTCCAACACCACCTCACACCCTGACAGTCCTTTAATCCTACCATAAAGTCTAAACCACCATTTCTGTCTTTGGTAACAGATAGTTTCAGATCGATGGGTTCAGAGAGTAATCCATCAAGGTTACAGATGGTAGTGGTAATCTATCTCCCTCCTTTTCAGGAGATTCCTCCTCGCCTGCCAGATCAGATCATGTTCTTCTTTTCCCTTCTGACCTTCAGCATGTGCTTGCTCAGGGGTTGGTAGAAGTCTGTCCTCCTTATTTAGGTAAAGGGCTTTATTCCTGGATGTCCCTGGTGTCAAAGAAAGAAGACTTTTGGTGAACAGTTCTCGATCTTTCATTTCAGAATCTGTTTGTGATAGTACTCAAGCTCAAAATGCTCTCTTCACAACCTGTTATTCCTTATCTCCCTTTTGAGATTTCTAGTGACATTTACTTTAAAAGATGCATATTATCACATTCCTATCAATCCAGGTTTCAGACATTTGTTAACGTTTGCTGTTTCTGGATCACATTATCAGCTGTCTGAATTAACTTTTGATCTATTTACTGTTCCAAGGGTATTCTCAAATTGTTTGGCTCATGTGAGAGCCTACTGCAGAGTCTAAGGTATTCACATTTTCATTATTTAGATAACTTGCTTATCTATGCAGAGTCTTTTTCAAAGTGTCAGGAATTTCTCATTTGGGTAAGGGATCTCCTATACAGGCTGAGATTCCAAGAGAACTTACAGAATTCTTGTCTGACTCCTTCTCACAGGATTGTTTTCTTGGGTGTCTTCTGCACACCTCAATTCAAAGAACTTTTCTTTCACAGGAAAAATAAATTATAGAAGCAGCAACAAAGTCATGGTCCTCTATGCATACTTTTACAAAGCACTATAAACTAGATTCCTTCTCCACATCTAGGACAGGCTTTGATAGGACCATTCTCCAGGGATTCCTGGACTGTCATCCTTCCTCCTCCCAGTCATATTAAGTTATGATAATCTACCTATATAGCTTATGCTACTGCAGCAGTCATCCTTATGAAGAACATGGTACAGTTGTAAGTAAACGTATTATAACAGTAGATGTTTGGACTGCTGCAGTAGCTGCTCCCTTCATCCCACCTTTCATTCCAGTTATTTTTGTATGTTTTTTTAGGCTAGGGTGTGGACCTTTGTTATATTCCTAGTATCATCCTTCCAGGGCTTTAGCCCCCCATCTTTCTGTTGGCATGAAAGCTGTGAAGGACTTGGTATCCAAATCTGACTTTTAGTCAGCTCAGCTTGGTTTGGTCAGATGAAAGGTACCCTTTGGAAGCTGGCTGATTGTTATATCTTTGGCAGGATATAACCCATATAGCTTAGGCTATTTAGTAGTGATCATTCAAACATCTCCTGCCATGATAAGTTTACTTAAACAAGTATACTTTTCTGTACATAACCAAGTTATTTTAGTGACATTATCAAAGACGTACCCTGTAAGGTAGGATATATTTTTTAACTGTACTATATTTTCTTCAAAAGTCCTCAGTGAAGTTAAGAAACTTGCTATTCGAACATCCTGTCTACTAAAATGGAGACTTTCATTTTGGACACAGAAACAAGCTCTAGTACCTTTCACTTTTCCATCTCCAGAGTTGATAGAATGCTTCAATCATCCGTTCAGAAAAATGTTTTTTTTGTCAGAGTCAAGGTGAATCTTTCTGCTATTTCAGCCTTAATGCCAAATTGTATTTGACCTGTCAGTTATTTGTTTCATCCATGAAGGATTAAGAAGGCTTGCCTGGATCTAATCAAAGTTTGCTACAGTAAATACAAAACAACGGAGAGCTCAGTCAAAGCTCATTCAGCTAGAGCAGCAGCCGCAGCCTGTACAGAAATGTTTAACTAGAAAAGACTTCTTTAAAATGTCACACAAAGTCTTTTGTGTACACATTTCAAACCAGAAGCATAAATCTAGTGGTAGGAGAGTTCTGACACAGTTTGGATACACTGACTACCATCCATAATTGTTTACTGCTCAGAATTCTGTTCAAAAGTCTTGAATTACTGCTACATTACACCTTTTTTGAAATAAGATGGTGTATTTGTGTAAGTACAATCATCATAATCTGCCTTCACTATTATTTTGGAACTTACACACACATGGCTGTCAGCACTAGTGTCAGTGCAAAATCATCACTGGTCTGTGTAGAATAACCAAACAACTGTGGTAAAATTGCTAGAATCATTGCAGTTTTGTTAGTGAGTAAATTCCAAAAGTAATGAATTAGTGCTGTAGTGAATTTTCCCTCCTATATCTACAATTACATTGAGTGCAATGACACAGCTGTGTTTTTGTGTGTGTCTTTCAGCTGTCATATAATTGACTAAGTGATTATTCAACAAAACAATTACGCTACTTCTGGCCTAGTTAACCAGTGAATGTAAAGTATTGCTTATGGCATCACTGCAATCTGCTCTCATTTTTCACAGTTACTGGAGTTCCATTGCACATTCATGCTTGGTTCATTGGTGTTTACTAGGCTAACAAGAAGAAATGCCTTTTTAAGCCTAGCCATACATTCCAAATCTCTGACAAGTTCTCATTCCCTTAATAAGTGTAAGCAGGTGCTTGGGAGATGAAACATTTACAAGCATAGGCCTGGAATATGAACCATTTACAGGCTGTCTGTGTCCATTTGAGACATAGGTGCCAACCAGAGATTTCCTGTTCCGCATCCAATTGTACAGGTTAGAGTTGAATTGGGTTAGGAAAGAACTCTTCTTCACATGGATGGAGAGCCTGTTCCAGAGAAGGGGTAGTCCCTGGATGGATACCTATGTCTCCAGCATGTCCTGTTTATATCACAGGCAAGGTTTAAGTATTTAGAATTGGTAATTCTGGTGCTGTTTGATTTGCAGATATACAGAAGGTCCATCAGGGTGGGGTCTGACAGTGTCTGTATGCCTTGCATAGATCACCTCTCACCTGCCTGTAGTAAACTGAAAACAGGGATAGGATCTTGAGGCAGACTGCATAGGACATGTTATGTATGCCCTGTATTCTTTTACTGAGGAATGGAACATCTGTGGATGTTTCAATTGTTGTATATGTCTGGTTAGGTACATACCAAAGGGGCCATTGTACTCAATGACAGGTCTGATAAATGCTAAATACAGTGGAACAATGACTTCCTTGGACCTAGATGCCATACTTTTGTTTATAAGTTGCACAACATAGAATGATTTCCTCACTACTGTAGACACATGATAGTCAAAGGCTGGAGTACTGTATATGTATATCCCCAAGTCTCTGACTACTAGGTCAACTCTTAGGGGTGTGTTGTCAGTATGATAGTTATCAGGGGTGGATGACTTCCCAAAGAATACTACTATGCATTTCATGGCATTTAGTTTTAGTTCATGGCTTTGACACAAGTTATTTGTCTGTGTCAACCCATCCTGGAGAACATTTGTGTCAGTGGGGGATTCTTCTAAGACTGCTCCTAATTTGCAGTCTTCTGCAAATTTAGTCAGCCAGAGGCTATTGACACTGGCCTTGACTTCAGAGAAATAAATGCCAAAAAGGAGCATTCCCAGGACTGATCTGTGAGCGACCCTGATTTTTACTGGTGGCTTTGTAGAGATGGACTCCCTGATTCTAACTTTCTGAATCTTATTTGTGAGCCAGCTGACTACCATGTGACGTAATAGTTTATACCTATCATCTTGCATATGTCAGCAATGCCCGAGTGGGGTATTGTATCAAATGCCTTTGCCAGGTCAAAGTAGGCAGTCTGAGCCATTTTGTCCTCATCCATTGTTTTGGTTACCATGGTTCGTTCATGTCACCCAAATTTTATTTCATTCATGTCATATTTCCTCAAAGCTACACTTGAAATGAATGTGATTAAATGTGTGTCTATTTATTGTTGCCTGGTAACCTCCAGCTCTCTTACCCTGTAACAGATAACATCATACTAGAAAAAAGGAGTGTGCTCTCATATGAGCTCTCACTGTAGTAGCTGTGACATAACAAATGCAGAAAACAATATTCCCAACTGAAAGAAAATGTTGTTTTAATGATTTAAAACAAGTGTGTGCAACTATAACTGTGAGCACTTTCACCAACATTGTTATGATTTCTTCAGACTAAAACAATATATTAGCAGACTGAAGTTTAAATAATCTAGATGCAGCTCATTAGAAAATATAACAAGCTATGAAAAATCGGAATTCCAACATTCATTTACTTACCAAGTAAAACTACAAAACCAAAAGAGAAGTAACCACAACTGAGGATAACATTACAACCATGTAAAAAAATAATATACAAATAACCATTAATATAAACATGACTCTTAATAAATTTGAAATCGACGTTTGGAGTGAGGCTCAATATTGCTAATACTTTGGTATCTTTAAGAATGTACATATGAAAGTTTTTATGCTGTAAGTCAACTTCTGTTTTCAGTGATTATGGTCTAAGGAAACCAAGTTAATTTATTTCATCAGCCCTCAGTGCAATAGAAACTCTTGAAAACATCTGTGAGCATGATTCAGAAAGGCTTACTGTGATATGGAATCCTTAACTCACAATTTCTAATGCTTCTAAGGCTCCTGACTCCCAGCCCCCTGCTCCCAAGAAACCTGATAGGTTTTATAGGATGCCTAATGACTGTAAATTTCTTTATAAGTGCCCTTCTGATGACCCTTAGCAGGTGTCTGTGGCTTCTGACAAGCCATCTCAGTTCTCCAAAGTTATTGCCTTCTGACAAAGACAGATTAACTATGCAAAGTTTTAGGCGAAAGGTTTACACCTCTGCTACTTTAGCTTTTACAGCTGTCAGTTATCAGACTCCTATGTCCAGGCACATGCTGGCCCTTCTTTCCCAGGCCTGTTGGGTAATTTCTGATCTTCCAGACTCTGAAGGGAAGACTTCTACCGTTCCTTGTTAGGGACTTCCTCTCAGGTGGCTTGTCATTCCATCAAGTGTAGCTATGATGCAGCAGATGCTTCCTCTAGGGCTGCTGCCTCTGTGTCTGTGATGAGGAGATATTCTTGGCTTCAGATTCAATCTTTGCCTGATGATATTATTGCTAAGTTGATGGATGCTCCTCTCAATAAGCTGATGATGATTTGTCCCTTCAGAATAAGGGCAAGGCTTAAACATGTGTTTGTTTCTCCTGTACCTAAATTTCAGAGAAATTACCCAATAAGCCAGCCTTTGTTCATAGGCAGTCTCACCGTCCCCACAAGAGCAAGACAGGTGGGAAGCAGGTTCCTCCTGCTAAAGCTACTTGGACTTCTGTGCCCCAGAAGTCTCCTTTTCCTGATAAACCAGGTGCTGTCTGACTCTTCTAGTCTTCCCAGCCACATTCTTCTTTCTCTTTGCCTTTCTCTTTCTCTCTCTGTTTGGTTAAAGATTACACAGGACTTCTAGGTTCTGTCCATTATCTCTCCAAGGGTATTTCATGGCCTGGAAATCTCTTTCCCGTTTTATGGGAATTCCTCAGCCCCCTCAGGAACAGCTGCCCTTCTTTCAAGGGGTGCTTCGGAATCTCTTGACTCAGGATACTATTCAAGAAGTTCCAGTTTCCCAAAGGGGGAGGGATTTTACTCCAGAATGTTCCTAGTATTCAGGAAAGAGGGTACATGGAGACCAATTTTAGACCTCTGTCATCTGAATACATTTCTGAAGGTTCTCTCTTTTTGAATGTTGCCCCTTCAGACTTTGTTCCCTCTTTTGCTTCCTCAGGCTTACATGATGTCTCCGGATCCCAAGGATGCTTATCTCCATATCCCAATTCATCCTCTTTTCAGGAAGTTTTCAGGTTTCTCTGTTGCTTCCTGGCATTTTTGGTTCTCTGCTTTGCCCTTTTGCCTTCCCGCTGCCCCAAGGCTATTCACCAAATGCCTTGTTCCTTTGATTGCTTTTTGCAGGCTAAGCAGAATCCAAGTCTTTCCCTACTTGGACAACCTCCTGTTTCAGACATCCTCTCCAGAGATCTTATTGCAAAATCTTCACTTTGCAGTCTCCCTTCTGCAGAGTTTGGCATTCACTAAAACTCTCAAAAAGTCCTTTCTGATTCCTTCTCAGGATCATGTCTTTCTGGGGTGCAGGATCCAGACTGTTCCTAAGAAATGTATTCCTGCCTCCTCCCAAGGCCCTAACTCTCATTTCCTTTTTTTAGTCCCTTCTTCCTCTGACCTCTCTAACAACAAGGGAATTTCTGAGAGCTCGGTGGATTCAGCAGCTGACTGTCAATCCAGGGCTCCCTTTTCATCCACCTCTTCTCTCTCAGGTAATAATCACAGATGCCTCAGATGTGGGATGGGGAGCAGCTGTCAGCTTCCTAAAAGTGCAGAGAGTCTGGTCGCCTCTTCAACAGAAAGACTACATCAACATCAAGGAGAGCTCTTCTGCTGGCTGTTCAGGCATTTCATCCTCTTTTCTCTGCAGGACCTCTCAAGATGTTTCCAAACAATGCCACATTGATTAGGTATGTCAACAAACAGGGAGGGACAAGGTCTTATCTTCTTTGTCATTTGGCACTCCTAGTGTTGGAACTACTTATCCGGTTCCAAGTGACTCTTCAGGCAGCACACATTCCTTCAGGTCAAAACATTGTGGCAGACTCTCTGAGTAGGTCCATAATGGAATTCTGTGAATGGATGCATCACAGGGGTGTGTTTCTGGACATTGTTCACCAGTGGTGTACTCCTCAAATGGATCTTTTTGCTCCTGTCTGAATGGACAACTTCCTCTATTTTGTGCCAGAGTACCAGGTCCTCTGGTTTGGAAGGTAGGCACCCTCTCTCTTTCTTGGAAGGGGATGTTTCTTTATGCTTTTCCTCTCCTTCCCCTTATTCCAAAGGTCCTGTTCAAAATGCAACAAGATGCTCCCAAAATCATGTTGGTGACTCCCTTTTGGCCAAGACAGCATTGGTTCTCTCTTCTTCTGCATTTAGCCAGGGGCAGTCATCACAAGTTACCTCACAGGGTAGGCCTACTCACGTAAGACAAGGGATCTTTCATCCATCCCCACCTTGCCACTCTTCAGCTGGCATTGTGGACGCTAGGATTTTGATTCCACATAGACTCCTTTTTCCTGAGGACATACTTAGGGTCTTGCAGGAGGCCAGGAAACCCACTACTAGGAAATCCTACTTATCCAAATGGAAGAGTCTTTCTGTTTGGTGTCTTTCTCATAACCTGGATCCACTTTCTGTGGATGTTCCTTTGGTTCTGTTTTATCCGTGTGAATTGCTCTAGCTGGGTTAGCTTATTCTTCAGTTAAGGCCCACTTACCAGCTATTACTGCTTGTCTGGCTTTATTACCTCCTTTAGCTTCTAGATTTGAAGCTAAACAATTCCTTAAAGGTGTTTTTCATCTTAGGCTTCCCAGGAAGCCTGTTCCTCCTCCCTGGGATTTTAACTTTGTTTTATAAAAATTAACCCAGGGTCCTTTTGAGTATGCAGCCTCAGCTTCCTTGCAATATTGCTCTTGGAAGACTGTACTTTTTTGTTAGCCCTTACTTCTGCCAGATGGGTGTTTGAGCTACAAGCCCTTATGGCTTGTCCTCCTTTTTGGGTGTTTCATAAGGACAGGGTGTCCCTTTGTAGTTATCCTTCTTTTATGCTCAAGGTGATGAATGAGTTGTCTCTTAATCAGTCTATTTTTTCCCTTCTCTACAATCTGCCATTGAGAAGTTGCTGCACACGTTGGATGTGCGTAGACAACTCAGATTTTATTTGGGTAAGGCTAAGACTTTTCATAAATGTGATCACCTCTTTGCTTCCTTTCATCATAGGTCCTTAGGGCTGGCTGTGTCCAAGCAAACTATTTCGTCTTGGATTACTAAAGCAATTTATGTTTATTACTTCTTTCATGGTAAGAGCCTTCCTTCTTCTGTTAAGGCTCATTCAGCTAGAGCTATGGCTTCTTCTGGTGCTTTTTTCATGAGTTTGGATACTAAATCTATTCATTGAAGCAGCTACCTAGACTTCTGTGCATACTTTTACCAAGCACTACAAGTTGGATGGATTTGCCAGAGCTAGATATGGTTTTGCTAGGGCCATCCTTCATGGCTTCCTAGAGAGCTTTACTGGTCCTACCTCCTCCCTCTCTGCTTCCTGAGCTTTGACACTTCCCTAGTGTAATGAATATTATAATAGTGAAATGGGAGGACATAGTACAATTGTGTAAAATCTTACCATAATGGTAGCTGTCCTTCTTTTTACTGTTGCAGTGTAGTCACTCCCTTCCTCCACCCCCGGTCCATTTCTCTTCTGGATGTACTGATTACCTTTCTTTTCCTTGGACTGGCATTCCTACTGGGACTTTCAGTTATGAGGATGGTATGTTGGGACATCGCCTTTATGCCCTATGCTATGCAAGAAGCATACATGTGATGTACAGCATACCTTAAAGCAACCTAAAGACTTTGTTATACTGGCCGGATGTCAGGCCATCCTTGGCAGGGGATCCCTAGTGTAATGAATACCATAACAGCGAAGAGGAGGGCATCTACTGTTATGGCAAGATTTTATACAACTGTACTTTCACGTTTTTCCACAGGAAAATTAGATCTACAGCTAGATCGATTTCTTATGTTTTCCACATAGACTTCATTCACTGTGAGGCAATACCTCAGGATTTTGGGTCTCATTGCTTTTATGATTCTTATGATACATCTAGCAAGACTTCACATGAGAAAGATACAGAGGTATCTGAAGTCTCTTTGGTCCCAGCACCAATATCCTTTGTCTTTTCAAATTCCAGTGCTGGGGTTTCTTGGAAGAGAAATCACTTGGTGGAGACAGCAAAGGTCCCCAAATTCAGGTCTCCCCTTCTTCCTCCCTGTCCCAAAGCAGTCACTACAAATGCCTTGAACTTTGCATGGGGAGCAGTTTCAGGAGGGATAAAAGTTCAAGGTGTGTGGAACACCAAGGACAGATGCAAGCAGACAAATATAAGAGATGTTGCCTGATCCAAGGCACTCAACTGTCTGAATCATCTCTGTTCCACTGGAATTCTTCAAGTTGTTATAGACAATACCACAGTTGTGTAATACATCAACAAGCAAGGTGGAATCTGGCCATAACCCCTTTGCAGACTAGCCATGTTAGCTAGAGCAGCAGCCGCAGCCTGTACAGAAATGTTTAACTAGAAAAGACTTCTTTAAAATGTCACTCAAAGTCTTTTGTGTACACATTTCAAACCAGCAGCATAAATTTAGTGGTAGGAGAGTTCTGACACAGTTTGGATACACTGACTACCATCCATAATTGTTTACTGCTCAGAATTCTGTTCAAAAGTCTTGAATTACTGCTACATCAATAGATTCACAGCACAGTCTCACTCTACAGGCATCCTGCATTCCATCAGAGGAAAATTGTGTGGCAGATAAGTTGAGCAGGACAAGTGCAGACCTGTACAAATGGAAACTAGATCAGGGGGTGTTCCATGATTTGATCTATCTGTAGAGAGTTCATCAAGTAGACTTGTTTGCCACCTCTCTGAACAATCAGCTGGCAAGATTTTGCTCCAGGACTCCATGCAAGAAGGCCAGTAAGACAAGTGCCTTTTATTTTCTTAGGGCAGGAATGTTCCTGTATGAGTTTCCATCCTTTCCACTAATATTCAGTGTACTTCTGAAAAGGTCATTATGGTGACTTTTTTCTAGCCCAGGCAACAGCGGTATTCTCTTCTTTTGGAAATGGCCAGGGGCAATTTTCATAAGCTTCCTCACAGAATGGATCTCTTCACAAAAGATCAGGGGTGTTTGATACACCCCAGCCCAAATCAACTTCATCTGACTGCCTGGAATGGTATTAATTCTATTTAGGCAAGAAATCCTGCTACTTGAAAATCATATATTCCATCAATCCATCCACAACCCCTTTTTCCTATTTTTGGACATGGGGTCAGGGCAGAGGAGCCTGTAGGATTTTTTGCAGGGGGTTGCAAACCTAGAGCCTCCCCTCTCAGCCCGCCCCCATGCAGCCCCCCTCCCCACACGCAGCCATTCCAGTGTCCCATTACTTGACAGTTTCTCCCCAGTTGCCAAATAAAACTCTCAGTGTGCATACTGTTTTATAATTTACTTCTACAATGATTACAGATATTTGGATTTAATTTACAACTGTTGTTTCAAATTTTAAAGCACAAACACTGATAGACATTTGCTAAACAAAGCAATAGTCTTACAATGAAAACAGACTTAGCTTTAAAACTTATCTACATTTTGAAACTCATATTCACTGAAACAGTATTGAAACCCACATTCAAAGAAAATGCATCTGGCAGTGGCGCGTTAAGTTTACCTTTGGGCTGTTTTCAAATCATAGGCCCCTTGCACATACACTTAGGACCATGCAAAAGTTCTTTGATTCACCTTGATGATTGTATTAATTACAATATACAATAATTGAAATATAATATATAATAATTTAATTAAATCCACCAAAACCACTAGAGTAAGCGACTTAAACCTTAGCACGGATATAAATAGGACGTGCTGGAGGGATAGATTTATCACTCAGAGACTCCCTATGCTGTGGAATAAAATCCCGGTCCATGTGAGGCAGAGCACCTCGCTGGCTCTGTTCAAGAGAAATCTTGACCTGTGGATGGGAGATCGTAGGTTTATCCCGGGAATCATCTCTGTGTCACTGCTGGACAGAGGCACAACAAACTAATGGGCACAGTATTTTTTCATATAAGGGGTGGCGTAAGCCACAAAAATTTGGGCTAGGCTTATAAATGCCTTAGGGCAGATAGCCTAGTATAAACCTATGAACCTATATCCCTTGTATGATACAGCACCACTTGTTAAAGTGTGCTTTAACTGTATAGTTTTGAACATTTTTCAAGTAAGCAATGAAACAAAACATATGAACCAATAATGAAAACTGCCCAATTCAGAATATTTCAACAAAAAAGGCCACTCAAACTTCTGTCATTATAAACCACCAATATCTGTCAATATGTACAATGTCTGCAGAAGTAAGAGTCATCTGAATAATTCCACATTAAAGAGATCTGAAACTAATGAAGAGGTTGTTGCTAGAAAACAACTTTATATTTCAGTGTTTCATCTACAAATTCAGTGGCTGCTGCCATTGAAGAATAAATTGCCTATGTGAAATTAAAAAAAATGGTAAGCTGTTATATTGCAGTAGGGAATGGGTGGCAATCTGAAAAATGAGCTCACAGTTACTAGGCATCTCATCCAAAGGAAGACATACGAACTACAGCACCCCACCCCCTTAAGATACAAATCTACATCCTGTGGAAGCAGAACGTATAGCTCTTGGCATCAAGATGCAAGCATGTTACCTGCTGTCCTACTAACACTGCTTTAAAAGTCTATACCAGAATAGTGATGCCATTTGCTAAACAAAACAGTTACACATTTTAAGCAGACTTAGCATGAACAGCAGTAAACTTCTCTTCCCTTGAAGCTCACAATTCCTTCAAAATGCACTTGAAAATAAATTCCACCTGTAACTCTAACTAGGGCATTTCACTCTCTGTATGCACACACACCTCAACCTCTTAGTGCAAGAAATCTGGACAAAGCCTAAAATAAATAGGGACAGATTATACATATTGCTCTAATGAGCTTAAAAAATTGCTAGAATAAAAGAATTTGTGTTAGTATGCATTCTTCTAAAGGATATGACATCTAAAACTCAAATATCTGTCATTATTTAGAAACAATCCTTTTTAGGAGGAATATGGGGCAAAAATCTGGACATTCTGCCAAAACCTGGATAGCGCCTACCTTCCTCTTTACACACACACACACACACACACACACACACACACACACACACACACACACACACACACACACACACACACACACCATACCTCTCAATCTCTTAGCACAAGAAATCTGGACAAAGCCTGTTAGAATGTTGGGGACAAAGGCTCAAAACTAGGGAGACAGTTAGAAAGTTGCTAGAATGACAGGGTTTGTGCTAGAATGCATTTTCTGAAGGATATGATGTCTGAAACTCAAATTCATGTCATTTAATAACTTTAATCCTTAGCTCATTCCAGTGATTTGTCAAAAAAAAAACAGAATTTTTATGAGGAACAGACCAAAAATAAGGCAAAAATCTGGACATTCTGTGAAAATCTGTACAGTTGAGAGGTATGAGTCACATGAGAGAGAAAAATCGCTAAGGACACTAAAGATAACCACAAGGCCTTCTTCAGCTATGTTAGAAACCTGGGCGGAAACCCTCAGATATGCTCAGAGTTAGTTCATAACGGCAAGAAATACACTGAACCCACAGATATTGCCAACATACTGGCAGACAGGTTCAGTGCAAATTTCTCCCCTCCCTCATCCCCAAAAGAAGAAATATTTATACCAGCTGAATGCAATCTCCCTGACATCTCAGATGTCCAGGTGAGAGCTGCTCTCAGCAAAGCTAAAAATACAGCATCAATGGGACCTGACGGTGTCCCGGGTTGCGTGCTACGTGAACTCCAAGAGGAGCTAAACCCGCACATAAGAATGCTGTTTAATCTCAGCCTTACTACAGGATATGTACCTGAACACTGGCGTACAGCAACAGTGGTCCTACTCCACAAAGGAGGCACCTCTATAGACCCTGGAAACTACCGCCCCATAAGCTTAACCAGCCTGGTCTGCAAAGCTATGGAAAGGATCATTATGGAACTCATAAACAAAGACATCGGGGACCTACAGACAATTGATCCTACCCAGTTCGGCTTTGTAAAAGGCAGATCCTGCCTTTTGAAACAGTCACTAGAGCCATCGATGAGGGCAAAGCAGTTCATACAGCCTACCTGGACCTGGCAAAAGCCTTCGACACAATACCCCACTCAGGCATCATAGACAAGCTCAACAGCTTAAATGTAAACCCATATGTCACAAGATGGGTTGCAAGCTGGCTAAAGGACAGAACCCACAAGGTAAGAATAGCTGGAGCTATGTCAGATTCTAAGCCAGTCACAAGTGGAGTCCCACAGGGCTCTGTCTTGGGATTCCTCTTGTTCGGCATTTATTTCTCAGATGTGCAGGCAAACATAGGGGGGTTGTGGCTGAGAAAGGTCACAGATGACTGCAAACTAGGCGCCATAGTCGATACACCAGCTGACACATGCATCCTTCAGAAGGGCCTTACAGAAACAGACGACTGGTGCCAGAGTCATGGCCTTAAACTAAATGACAAAAAATGTATAGTCATCCCCTTTGGGAAAAACAAAGTACCCACAAATTACCACATAGGTGGTAATCCATTAAGTACAGAAAAAGTAATCAGAGACCTGGGGACCCAAGTTGACAGCAACCTCTCATTTGACACCCACGTCGCCAAAGTGGTTAGAAAGACCTTCTACCTTGCCCATCTTATCATGAAGGGATTCACATCCAGATCAAAGGATGACATTGTACCCCTATATTCCTCCCTTATCAGGCCTATGATTGAGTACAATGCCCCATTTGGTATGTACCTCACCCGGCACCTGCAGCAGCTGGAGAGACCCCAAAAGTACCTCACCAAGAGGATCAAGGGTCTCCAACATATGTCATATGCTGCCAGACTAACGAAGCTCCAGCTCTATTCAGTAGCATACTGCCTGCTCAGAGGTGATCTGTGCCTGACGTACAAGGCCATGTCCAATCCGGAATTAATGGACATGCTCCACCTCAAAAAATCCAAATCCATCAGAGCCACGAGAGCTAAAGATCTAAACCTCAGCACAAATATGAATAGGACATGCTGGAGGGACAGATTCATAACCCAAAGGCTTCCCGCACTCTGGAACAGGATCCCAGTCCATGTTAGGCAGAGCCCCTCACTGACTGTCTTCAAGAAAAATCTTGACGAGTGGATGGGTGATCGTAGGTTTACCCCGGGGGTCATCTTTGTGTCACTACTAGACAGAGGCACAGTAAACTAAATTTATTTTGTACACTTTTGTATCATTACATGGGGTGGCGAAAGCCACGTACACTATGGCTAGGCTTATAAATGCCCTAGGGCAGATAGCCTAGTACTATACTGTGAAACTATGAAACATATATCCCCCTACCTCCTTAGAAAATGGATAGAACAAGTTTTGCATTAGTATGCATTTTCTGAAGGATATGAATTCTAAAGCTCAAATGTTTGCCATTATTTTCTAACTTCATCCATCCATCCATCCTCAACCCCTTTTCCCATTTTGCACATGGGGTTGGGGTGTCACTTCCACAGTGATGATCATCTTGAGCCAAGGTTTACACTGCCAGGTGGCTAGCCCTGCCACGGTAATTCATTTGCACCATTCACTTGCGCACACACTCTCACCTACGGCCAGTTACAGTGCCACATAATGTGTTGCTACCTCTAAGCAGGTGAAAGCCATAATACATATTGTTCTATTGCTATATGAAAGATACAAACCTTGACCATGAGAAACAGACATGGAACAGCACAATAGCTGACAGGAGATGAGGTTAACCTCTTCCATGTGCCAACACATCAGTGATAGCAACTCATTCTAAGTTTAACTCACTCTCTAAGTTTCAGACCACAACAACAAGCAAATCTCTGACAATACAACACAGAGAAAATGTTAGACCCAAAGAAAATTCAGCAAAGTATTAGAGTAAACAATAAGCTATCCTAGAAAGTTCAGGAAGATACAATTTAAAAAAAAACACTGACAGTCTGTTTACAGTGTCTACCCTAAAACCATAATTAGTTATATCTCACACTTTCTTCAGAGATGTGCTCGAAAGGTCCAAAAATTCTGCATCAGCAAATAAATGCATACTTATTCTAAGCATCACACGCTTATTTGTAAGCATAACAAGCTCCTAAAAGATCAGAACTTTGAATGTCAAGTGCTCAAACAATATTGCATTTTTTAGTTTCACCCTATTTTCAGCACAACTATTAACGTGTGTAAGTTTGCTTTGTAGCTTCCAGATGTCAGAAGGGAATTCAAGTATAACACCCAGTTTCTAATTGTCAGCAAGCTTGGTTAACCATAATTTTTGCTTTTTGATTTGGGGACTAGAGAAGCATATGCAGAATAGCAAAGGTTCTAGTGCAGAGCCCTGTGAAACCCCATTTGTTAATTTCATGTTCTCTAAGGGCACACCTGCCACCCACAGAGAGTGGGTTCTGTCCCTCAGTCAGTTTGCTATCCATCTAACCACAGTAGGGATTAATTTGGAGGGCATTTAGCTTGTTGATAATGTTGGCATGTGGTATGGTATCATCTGCCTTGGCAAGATGAAGGTATGCTGTAGGGACAGATCTACACTTAACAAAGCCAAAGTGCTATATGTTAAGTCTTTTACATTTTTTTTATATTGAACTTTATTTTATCTGTTATGATCTGTTCCAGGTCCTTGCAGATGAGGCTTTTCAGGCTGATGAGTCTGCAATTCCCAGTGTCCATGGTGGGGCTGCCTTTGTGAAGGGGCATCACAACTGCTGTGTGCCAAACTGTGCGGACAAAACCAGTAGATAAGCTCAGGTTGAACAGTTTTAAGAGCTGATTTATCAGAGCATGTTTAGTGCTTTTCAGTAGGCAGCCTATTATTTTATTTATTTATTTAACATTTGTTTACTGGGAAAGTCCGACTGGGTCAGGAACCCATTTTCAGCGGAGGCCCGGGGTGAAAAGCTCCAAATGATACACAAAAGTTAAGACAATCTACATGAGCAAGATAAAAACAGGTATAAAAGCACACATCACTAATAACTGAGTACTAAATAAGTACAGAGAGGTAGCTACAATAATAAATACAAAATAAGTACAGAGTGGTAGATACAACAATAAAACATGTACTCATGTACTAAATTAAAGTGATAGATTGCAAATTCTTTATATGTATGTGTGTGTATATATATATATATATATATATATATATATATATATATATATGGGTCTACTACATATGATCAAAATTTCATTTGACTGAAATTCATTTGACTGAGACCATAATATTGAAATTTCAAAATACTGACAACTCACTTGACTGAAACTCATAAGACTGACACCTTAACAATGCTAAATTTCAACATAGTAGTGGCAGCGTGTAGACTACTTTAAGGTAAGTAAAAGGTATATTCCCTTTTCCCCACTGTAGTGCGATCATGCAGTTAGTATATATAGTTGGGGTGGGGGGCACAGACCCCCACATTGGGTGGTGTGTGGGGCCTATCCCCCCACCTAGTTTGATTTTATATCATCCAGTTTCTGTTAAGAGGGTACGTCAGTAGTTTTTATGTTTTGGAAAGGGTTAGTCATTGGTGTTATAAGTGTGCATGTCTGTAGTTTACAATTTAGTATGTTGAAATTTAGCATTGTTAAGGTTTCAGTCTTATGAGTTTCAGTCAAGTGAGTTGTCAGTATTTAGAAATTTTGATATTATGGTCTCAGTCAAATGAATTTCAGTCAAATGAAATTTCGATCATGTGTAGTAGACCCATATATATATATATATATATATATATATATATATATATATATATATATATATGGATCCCCTACACTACACCAACACACCACAAAGCCAACATCCAAAACACCGACACCAAAAGACCGACAACACACAATACCGACAGCTCACAAAACCGACAACTCACAAAACCAAACACCATAACACCGACACACAAAACGTAAACTACACATTACACACAACTATATGTGCACTAACCTTAACCCAAACCCTAACCCTAAGGTCCGACACTACCACACACTTACACTACCCACACCCTAACCCTAACTCACTTAACCCGCCCCTAAACTTAAAGTTCGTCACTATCGCACACTTACCCTACCTGCACCCTAACCCTAACTCACTTAACCCACCCCTAAACCTAAAGTCCGTCACTATCGCACACTTACCCTACCCGCACCTTAACCCTAACACACTTAACCCGCCCCTAAACCTAAAGTTCGTCACTATCGCACACTTACCCTACCTGCACCCTAACCCTAACTCACTTAACCCACCCCTAAACCTAAAGTCCATCACTATCACACACTTACCTTACCCGCACCCTAACCCTAAGTCCGACACTACCGCACACTCACCTTTCCCGCACCCTAACCCTAAATCCCTCACTATCGCACACTTACCGAGTCGCGCTCTCACATTGCCCGTGTTGGTGTTTCGGCTGTCGGGATTTCACTGTGTCGATCATCTGTGTCGTCGGTCTTCTGGTGTCGGTCTTTTGGGTGTCAGCTTTGTGGCGTGTCGGTCTAGTGTAGGGGACCCATATATATATATATATATATATATATATATATATATATATATATATATATATATATCAGGTAGGAGTAAGGTAAAGACGGAGGATCGGAACATTAGATGCAAGCAGATGCTTTGAAGGATGGGAAAGTTAAGGGTGTAGAAATATATAAAGTCTTAGTCCAATATGCTAGTGGTTAGTAGATGAAATTCTTGTTTTAGGGAAAGAAAGGAAAGCCCCTGGAGAATGAATGGAGTTAACCTGTTAGGGAAAAAGCAGGGGCAGGTCTGATGACATAGAAAATGTTTTTTAGGGTGTGTTTGAAGTTGTTAAAGCTCTCAATGGTAGTAATGTCTGGTGGCAGAGAGTTCCAGAGCTTGGCAGTGACATGAGAGTATAGGCACTGTCCAGCTCTTTTGTTTGGAATGTAGGATGTAGGGTTTTAGAACAGATTTGAGGGCTGGGTAGCTATCAGGTGTATATATCATTTTATGTCCAGAAGACAGCTGTACTAGGCATAGGTGTTGTTTGAGTTCGAACCAATTTAGTTATTTTCAAAGCTAAGCAGTGGTGGGAATGGTAGGGTTAACCTGTGGAAAATATGGCAATTTTATGGTAGCAATATTGGAGCTTGTTTTTAAGAGAAAATTGTAAATTGGTGTATAGAGGGGCTTCATATAAGAGTGAGGGGGGCAAACTGGTGTTGGCGAGGGTTTTTCTGATGGAGCTATCCAAGAAAGGTTTTTGTCTGTAGAATGTTCCTAGTTTGATGTGTGTGTTTTTTAATGCTTTTTTTAAATTATGTTATCAGGTCTTGAGGATATATTTTTGGAAAATACTTGTAAGAAGGTTTCTTTTGTGAAGATAGTTGTTTTTTAGGTCCTTAGGCATATGTAGGTTTGGTACAGATGTCTCTGGGGTAAAGTTAGCACTGAATTTGTTTGCCAGTATATTTACATTATCCACTGGAAGAGAGTAGGCAGTACCATTTTGAATTAATTCATAACAATGTTGGGTGTTATTTCTTAAGTTACTGACATAGGTAAAGAAGGATTTCTAATTATCAGAAGTTTCCCATACTAGCCTAAGTTCATGGGAAGCCTTAGTTTTCCTAATGGTATTTTTCACTCTCTTGGATAACCTTTTGATGTTAACCTTGATATGCAGTGCAGTGCACAGAGAAAAGCACACTTCCCATCTGTGTAGCACTCTAGATGGTACTGCTAAATTGGGTCCTAAAGTGAATATATGTTGAAATATTATTTCTACCTGCTGCAGTCATTACTTGTTCTTATCATTTCCCTTATTATGGGCCTCTTAACCTGTTTATTTCAATGTAAGTTGCCCATCCTAACCACACTGTAGGGTCATACCATTTATATTTTGTGTCCCCCATTTTCCCACATTCCTTTTTGGCATTCTTACTCTAGATAAATGTCATAATTTCTACTTAGTCATTTACTTTATGAGAATAATAGCCTCATTTATTTGATACTTATGCTTCAAGTGCATTTCCTACCAGATATTTCTAGGCTGTCATGATTTTATTATGCCCTAATTTACCTTCATTTTGACACATTTTCTTCAACTAAGTGAGCTCGTCCTGCCTATTTGCACTTATTGTTTGAAATGTATTAAATGCCTTTTGTGTTTTTCTGCTGTCTGTAGTATATATTAAATATTAAGGCAAATCATGTGTTTTGAGTATAAGGATCACGTGAAGGACAACCTTAAACTCACCCAAACAGATATGTTTAATGCATTACCCGCTAATGTGATTAAAAAAGCTGAAAGGATGCAGTTTTTAAACGAACGACTAGCGGGTAAAAGATTTAAGAAAAAGTTGAACTAGGTATTATGTTGCAGTTGTTTGTGTAAAATATTTAAATAAACAAATGCCAATGAATAAATAAGTGAAATAACATGCATAGTAAAAGAATGTTTAGAAAATATTTTTATAAGCAGGAATTGTTGCTCAAAGTTGCATAGAATAAAATAACAAAAACACTATATGTTGAATTATGGTCCTTTTATTGCAGTATACACTTACATTTTATTTTTTTCTCTGTCTGTTTGTCAACCAAGGCTCAGCAAGTAACAGGTCAAGTGTTCGAAGTACACTGAGCATCAGCAGTGGTGCAGAAGGGGACAATGAGGTAATCTAGTTTATCCTGATATTATTTTCTGTGTGATTGAAATGTTAATTATTTAAAAACTTAATACTGGCAATGGTTTATTTATCTGAGGCTTATTTAAAGCTAAGCTGAAATTACAGAAAGCATAACATAAAATTTATAAATACATTATGCATTAATATCCATATTCATCAAGGACACCCACACCTCAAGATTGGTGGCATCGCACGATGCATCGGAAACCATCCAGGTGCAATTAACCATAGGCAAGTTTGCTCTGCAATTTGTAGCATGTTACAAGCCACCCTTGCAAACTCAGGAACCTCATATGGCCTTCCTGAAAACACTGGAGGGGATAAATGTATCTCCGAACACCATCATACTAGGTGACTTCAACTACCCTAATATAGACTGGGAACACTACTCAAGCCCAAACACTCTAGCCCAAAAGTTCCTGGAATTCATAAACTCAAATGCCATGGAACAACTAGTCACCATCCCCACAAGAGGAGAAAACATACTTGATCTCATCATCACGAACATGGGAGCACAATGTACAACACCGGAAGTATACCCCTCACTGGTGAGATCTGATCACAAACTAATCTCGCTGGAGGTCCTCATCCCGCCCCACCGAAATGAAAAGACCACAGTAAAGAACTTCTCGAAGCCGACTTCACACTTCTAAAGACTAGTGTGGTCTCCTTTAAGGTCCCTGAGCGGTTAACATTACTCAAACCGCTGAATCACTTACAAATGCCTTCTACCAGCACCTGCAGGGCTGCATGGATCAGGCAATCCCAAGCAAAACAAAGACTCTTTGTACCAGAGGCAAGCGTCCAGTCTGGTGGACCCCAGCCATAAACAAACTCTACAACAAAAGGAGAAAGCTACTACAAGATAGAGCAAAATCCTTAAAAGGTAAGACACCGCTGATCACTATAAGTAAAAAGCTAAGAGCTCTCATAAAATCATCCAAAGCTAATTTTGAGAAAAAAATAGCTAAGGCCTCTAAAGACAACCATAAGGCATTCTTTAGCTATGTCAGAAACCTAGGAGGAAACTCCCAGATATGCTCAGAATTAGTTCAAAATGATGTGAAGATTACTGATCCTACAGACATTGCCAACATACTGGCTGACAGGTTCAGTGCAAACTCCCATAAAGGAGAGATATCTATACCAAATGATTGTAGCGCCCCAAACATCTCTAACGCCCAGGTGAGAACTGCTCTCTCCAAGGCAAAGAACACAGCATCCATGGGACCTGATGGTGTCCCCGGCTGTGTGCTCCATGAACTCAACGAGGAATTAAACCCACAGTTAGGACAGCTGTTTAATCTTAGTCTCACCTCCGGATACATACCCAGGGAGTGGCGCACGGCGACTGTGGTCCCACTCCACAAAGGCGGTGCCTCCACCGACCCTGGAAATTACCGTCCCATTAGCTTGACAAGCCTTATCTGCAAAGCCATGGAGAGGATCATAATGGATCTCATAAATAAAGACATAGGGAACTTGCAGACTTTGGATCCAACCCAGTTTGGCTTTGTCAAAGGCAGATCATGCCTTTTAAACTTGGTTGACTTTTTGAAACAGTCACCAAGGCCATTGACGAGGAAAGGCAGTCCATACAGCCTACCTAGACCTGGCGAAGGCTTTTGATACAATACCTCACTCGGGTATCATTGAAAAACTCATCAACTTAAATGTAAACCCATACATTACAAGATGGGTTGCAAACTGGCTGAGTGACAGAACCCACAGGGTCAGAGTTGCTGGCGCCATGTCAGACTCAAAGCCTGTCACAAGTGGTGTCCCACAGGGCTCAGTCCTGGGCCCACTCTTGTTTGGCATCTACTTTTCTGAAGTACAAGCAAACACAGGAGGGTTATGGCTGACAAAGTTTGCAGATGACTGCAAACAGGGCCGTGGTTGAAAACACATCCAACACAGATATCCTTCAGAAGGGTCTCACAGAAACGGATAACTGGTGCCAGAGCCATGGCCTAAAGTTAAATGCCAAGAAATGCATAGTCATACCCTTCGGGAAAAATAAGGTTACCCTAGCTACCATATAGGTGGCAATCCCTGAACACAGAAGAAGTTATTAGGGACCTGGGAACCCAGGTTGACAGTAGCCTTTCATTCGACACTCATATTGCTAAAGTAGTTAGGAAGACCTTCTACATTGCCCACCTTATCATGAAGGGATTCACATCTAGATCAAGGGAAGTCATAGTCTCCCTATACTCATCACTCATCAGACCAGTGATCAAGTACAATGCCCCATTCGGAATGTATCTGACCCGACACTTGCAGCAGCTGGAGAGGCCACAAAAGTTCCTCACCAAAAGGATAAAGGGTCTCAAAAATCTGTCTTATGCTGCCCGACTGAAAGAACTCCAGTTATATTCAGTTGCTTACCGCTTGCTCAGAGGTGACCTATGCCTGACATACAAGGCCATGTCAAACCCAGATTTGATGAACATGCTTCATCTCAAAAATCTAGATCCCTCAGAGCCACAAGGCGGAGACTTAAACCTCGACACGGTTATTAATAGGACGTGCTGGAGGGATAGATTCATCACCCAAAGACTCCCTATGCTGTGGAACAAAATCCCGGTTTATGTGAGGCAGAGCACCTCGCTGGCCTTGTTCAAGAGGAATCTTGACCAATGGATGGGAGATCGCAGATACACCCCAGGGGTTACCTCAGTGTCACTGCTCGACAGAGGCACAGCAAAATAATGGGCATAGTTTCTCCAAACTAAAGGGGTAGCGTAAGCCACAAAACTATTGGCTAGGCTTATAAATGCCCTCGGGCAGATAGCCTAGTATGAACCTATGAACCTATGACAGTGAATATCATCAGCTTTTCAGATAGCTAGCACTGAACGTGTGTTGATAGGTAATTGTGCTTTGTTATTATTAGAAGTTCATGAAATGCTTGCATAGTTTTAGATTGTGTACAGATCCACAAAATAAATGCTACTGTTCTCAAAGGTCTGTAGTGTTCCCCCTCTACTAATAATAGCATAATAAAGTACATTATTTCTTTGTGTATGAGGTGCTACCCAACTGAGTAAATGTGTGATAAAAGTCAGCAAAGCTTCCTGATGAAGAATAGGGTCATTCCCCCAAATTACCACTAAGCAAATTTTGCTGGATGTATGCCTGTGACGTTCAGTGACAAGCAATCATGAGGGGACTCTGATGTACGAATGTAGGAGTGGCTACAGTAGTATTCTACCCCTCCCCCACGCCCCGATTATTTTATCTATGGCAAATAGTATAAATAGTTTTGTAATTGGCTAATATTCTATCTATTGATATCCCAATCACCATACAAATCCACTAGAGCCCAGCTAATGTGAAACTTGCAACAGATACCCAAAAAGTGACTATTAAAATAAATTTTTGTTAAATGTTTTGAAAGTCCTGTACACGTTGTTTGGTAGCATGTAAATATCTGTATGTTGTAAAACTGGGAAAGGCTGAGGGTTTACCATTAATGACAGTATCATGAATAAGTCTCTCATTATTTAGATCCTAGGCCCTTAAGTGAAATGAACAAATACATCTGTCCTCAGTCACATCTCCCAGTCTCCACTGTGTTACTAAATATGACAGTCATGATTTCCCAACTTTCTTTTCCTAAAGAGCCTAAACATAGGGCATAAAAAGCTGCTCAGTGTCATAACCCTGCCTTTTAACGTAGTAGTAGTATCACAAAGAGACAGGATTCAGGATTTCACAGGATATTTGCAAACTATTTCTTATGCTGGCAGCAGCAAAACAAAAGGGCATGCAGAATATCTAGTATGCAAGATGTAGCCATTTCTTTTACTTTGCACTCAAAGGTTAAACTCTGCTGCCCACCAGTCATCATGCTGCCCTCTGCAGTTATCCATGCTGCCTACATCCCCTCTACAGTCATCCAGTCTTCAGTGACCTCAAATAATAGTTCATCTCCAAGCCCAGTACCTGATCATCGAATACAAATAGGTTTAACCTGTGATTCTGTCCTGACTTGCAATACTGTCATGAAGCTTCTTGTTTACAGTTTTTTACAACAGGGCACCTGGTCCCAAAGATCACACATCCACTTATGCTGAACTGATGAGGCCATAAAAAGGGCAAAACATGTAATGTCTACACCTAATGGAGTTTGTTTTTATTGGCCTGAATGCTTTAATAAAGACTTGTAAAAAGTCAGGGAACATTCAGAATCCATTTAGCTAAAACTCTTGTATCTCCTTTATGTTTCATTTGCATATTTCCCAAATGTTTCCTCCAAAGGAGGTTTAAAGCACTACACAGTGAAATCTTCAGCTTGCCAGAGTCTTTCTATTCCACTACATGTCAAGTAGAGCAGCACCTTGGCCACCTTCAAGATAAACCTAGATAATTAGATGGATAGACCAAATCCTCCCAGTCTATCTTGTCTTGCTCTACTTGAGGTCTGATGAAACTTTTGAGTAGGAGTTCGTGCTAGGTTTGTAATGGTCTGCAAACTGATTGGCTAGTGCTTACCTATGTATATACGACCTCAAACTTATCTTTTATTTAGTAATAGGGTCAGACTGTTAACAAGTTCCTGTACCATATCAAGGGAGCAAGTCCTACAGAGGTCCACTCATACCAAAGATCACACACAGTGCAGCTCACTGGAAGACTTACTTCACTTTTTGACATCTAAGGAGTTTTTGTTTTGCTTTACTTAACAATGTTAACAACCAAAACCATTCACAGGAATACCCCTCCTCCCATGTAAATTATAATTCCAAATGCTAATAATAAAGCATTTGCAACAAGCAGATCCTTTCCAGCCTAAGGCAAAATACAGCATGTAAGAAAAGATATGTGAACAGGGTAAGGAGTAAAGGGTGAGTGCCCTAGGCATAAGCTGTAAGGGGGTGTGAACAGCAGCTGCTGATAATGTAGGCATTGCTTTATGTCTGAAACTGCAAGGATATTATAGCCTCAGAAATTAATGCCAATGCTGCATTTTTGGTCGTAGGTTCATAGTGTGGGATAATGTAACTGTAGCCAGCCATTTGATACATTTATAGCAAGCAACCTGCTACAAATTTAGAGCAGAAGAAATATTTTTCTTGTATGTTTGTCAGCTTTGAGTTGAAGGGGTGCTAATTTGGGGAAACTGCACAGGGAGCTAGATGTCCTGGTTATGGTTCTGTACAAGAATAAATGTTTCTGCTAAAGTCTCATACATACAATCCCATCTATCCTCTACATGTCCCCCACTTCACCCTAGAGGGACATCAACTGCTAGTCAAATACCACACTTCAGTTAGCTAGTCCCCATCCCTACTGGTGATCAGAACACTTACTGTCCAGTTCATGCCAACATTACAGAGCTCTGCAGAATAAACATGGACTAGACGTTTTGTGTTACTGGAACTGCACAATGCCAGGGTAATTATTTTATTTTATTTTATTTTGTTTGTTAACTGGGAAGAACACTGATGTAAATGGACCGTTTTCAGGTTCACCACAAAAGTGCTGCTAGAAACAAAGATGATGATGATGATGATGATGATGATAACACATATTGTATGGTATCCGTAGCAATTCAGATACTATTTAGTTATCCTTGTATGACATTTTTAACATAGCATTTATTAGTAAACATGCTTATTATTAGTAAACAATTACGTGTCATTAGTAGTTGCAATATGTACAATATACATGGAGACAGTGAAGGCAGAAGTGAGCAAAATAAAGCACAGATGACATTGGAGATTAGTTATTGTTATTAGATAGGAAGGTATGTAAAGGAATGGAAGGACAAGAATGAAGATGAGGGATTAAGAAGCAAGTTCACTATTTAGTATACAGAGGGAGAGAAGTATGGAATAAGTAACTTAAGTCATGCTTCCTATCTTATAGCACTTACAAATAGCCTTATTATGAAGAAACATTAACATTTATTCACTTACAATCAAGAATTACAAAGCTCAACCTTTTCAATCATGACTTAGGTCAAAAACAGTTACAATACATGTTACACATAAGATAAGGTACACATCACAGCTGTATGATAAAAGTCATTAAGGGTATGTTTACAGCAGGTTCATAACAAATATAGTACCTACCCAGAAAATACCATCTGCCTTAGCAAGAAAATGACAGAGCAAAGATACAGTTGTGCAGTTTATGCATTAGCAGAAGTAAATAGAACGTGTACATTAATACTTAAGAATGGCAGATGAGAACACAGCTGCAGGACAAGAGTTAAATAAGTATACATGTATAAAAGATAAACATTATATAAAGTACTTAACTCATTTGTAATTAACAGCAAATAAGCAGAAGGTAAAGACATATCTATCTCTTATTAAAGCTGAGTTCATAAGGCTACCGTGGTCTGAGAAGGGGTTAGGGCATACTCCCCTAACAGCAGTATGATGCTGCACCAGCATCCTTGATCTTCTCACCACCTCTGTATATGGATCTGGTTATTGGTAGAGCCCGGAAGAAGCTAAGACAGATCTGTTAGATCCAGTGAATGAGGACCAGAGTTGGTAGTAGTAAGTCAACTGCTCCTTTCCATGGAAATCTTTAGTAAAAGGCAAAAGATTTATGCATTCTGGAGTGAAAGCGGGTATGGGGAGATAAAAAACCTAACATTTAACAAATTTTAGCAAGACATTTGTTTTCATATCACACAAAAATAATGAACTAATTAAACAACTGTAAAGAAGATTTAACTGTGTTAGCACAGGTAAAATATTAGCTGCACAGTAGGTCACTTAGGCTAACAGTGCTGATTTCTAAAAAGATTGTTCACTAGTCTGCATAACATATACCAATGCTGGATTTGCTGTTTATGGCTACAGACATAAAATTACAAAAGATGCAGAAGGATGACTCATTTTTGCACAAGTATACAGACCAGCTCTGATTCATAAAACAGAACTCTCTGTCATGTGCCATACATAAGAAAGGTAGTTCACTGAACCTTGAAAATACAGAATAGCACCGTGTACCTTAAGAATAAAATAATCTATAGATGCTATAGGACCAGGCAGCTACAACACTGCACATTTAGACAAGTAATAACGATGCATACTTTACAATACATGTGTGTAAGAGAAACTCATGTTGCACCCACAGCTATGTTATTATGAACCAGTCTTTGTAATTGTGAATGAACAACCAAGAAGCAAAACAAAACTGCGCAGAAAGAGAAGAGAACCATTAGAGTGTCTGCTGTATATGAAAACACTTGTTTGGAGAGTACCTTAAGGTAGCAGTGTCTGCATCTTTATTTTCCAGACAATATTTAACTGTCATTCCTAAATGAGAAAGCTATACTGCCACAATAACAAATGATTTGGTCCTCTGTGAAGAAGAGAGATGAGAAATCCTCTTGACTCCTGCCTTCTTTCTATGTAAGATATGAAAGGTCTCTAGACACTTTTCACTGTAGCAGCATTAATTCACTGAGATATTACTATAATCTGAAATGAGAAAACTGCAACCAAGAAACTGCAAACAATCCAGAAAATAAATGTGAACCTTATCAATAAAGGGGTTTAATTAGTTAACTTGACCTGTCTTACCTTATTTATTTATTGGCATTTGTTTACTGGGATAGTCCAGTGTGCCAAGCAGAGCCCATTTTCAGTAGAGGCCCATGGAGAAAAGCTCCACAAGAAATATATTTAGAATATGCAAAAAGCTCAAAGGGTAAGCTTATTACAAATTAGCATATTAAAAAATACATAAGTACCAGGTTAAGCTTAAATACAAAATAATTTAAGTATAGTTAACATAGTAGAATGTGTAAACCTTATATCAATGCTTAGCAACATATTAAAGCAGTGGTTCTAGGCTTTAGATATGTTCAGAGGCTAGTAGCAACCACATTAAGATTAAGTTATAGGGAGCTGGAGGGATAGTGGGGAAGATAAGAGAAAAGGCAGGGGGAAAAGAAATAAAAAGTGGTAGATTTAAGGTTTGGAGTAAGAAAGAAAGAGAGATGTAGGATGGGGAGAAAGTTTCTAGTAAAGGGAAAAGAGAGAGAGTGTGTAGTATTGTAGTATAGTAGATGTGAGCAGACAGTATAATGTTAGTGAAAGTAGGAGATATGGAGAATGATAAGAAGGAACTAAAAACTATGTTATATATGGAGGAGGCTTAGTACAGTTGCAGATCCAGGTAAAGTGCAGGTGATTATGAACAGATGTTTTGAAGGAAACGGAGCTTTGGGCAGTACAAATGACTAGAAGTAGACTGTTCCAAGTTTTAGCTATTGTCCAGGAGTATAGTAGCTGACCAGCAGGTAGATTGGGTTTGTGAATTTGCAGGAGGTGTTGGTTTTATGATCTTAAGGACCTAGTGGGATTATAGTTGGAGAGCAAGGAATTTAGGGCAGGGCAATCCTGAGGTTTTGTAAGTATTTTGTGTGTGGTAGTTAGTTGGAGATATGTGAGGTATTGGGGCAATTCAAGCCAGTTTAGGGCTTTTATGGGTGTGCAGTGGTGGGTGGAAAGGTGGGTGCTCATTACGAATTTGGCTATTTTGTTATAGCATACTTATAATTTTGTCTTGAGCGAGGGTTGGAGGTTGGTTAGCAATGGGGAACTGTAGACAAGTGAAGGAAAAAGATAGGTGGAAGAGAGTACTTGCTTTGCAGGGAGAGAAATGAAATGTTTATGTCTATAAAGTAGGCCTAATTTTTTGTGTGTCTTAATGATATTGTTTTGCATGTGTAGATGGAATTTTAAGTTTTAAACCACAAAAGCACTATACAATGAACTGGACAGGCAAAAGATGAATTTATTACAAACCAATAGTTTATATAAAACACATAATTATAATAACATTCCCCCATTAAGCAGATAGAGACTTAAGTTTTAAAACACTACTAATCAAAATATTTTCATTAATACCTGGGAATGACGTGGCATTACATTTAATTTGCCACCAGGTTGTGGATGATTCTATACCTCCAGGGCAACGCTCACACACTTTGGATATTAAAAATAAAAATGACAATAATGGATTATACAAACATATTTCCTATAATGTTGGGCACAAGTTTAAGTTTTTCATGTTGGAAAAGGTATATAAGGACAAGAAGGGGGGACCATGGGAAGAGACAGTTGAATTTTGTGAGTTATGGAGGCAAATTAAATTTAATGCCACCTCATTTTATATAAAGCATTTATATACAATATATTTTTCATTATATGTTTGCTTCTAGATATTAGAAGATTATGTTTTTAAGAGTTTAATTGATTCACTCAGTCATCGTCCATGCTGGTGTGAATGACCTGAGACGTACCTCCCTGGACTACATGAAAAGAGACATAGAGCAGCTCTCTGAGCATGTAGCCAGGGCCGGTATGACCCTGACCTTGAGTAGCATCTTACCCTCACCAAGAATGATGCCACAATATGAAGACAAGATGATCAATTTCAACAATTGGCTTAAGTATTGGTGTCATTCAAAGGGATCAATGCCTGTCTGCCTGGGATGACATGCTCGACAAGCCACGATGCTTCGCTAGGGATGGCTTGCACCTGTCACCCCTGGGCTTTCGGATATTGGCAAAGGTTCTTGCTTCCCCTATAGTGCCTTTTTTAGGCAAGGCTCAAAAGACAAACCCACCTCCATAGGTATCACAAGGGATAAGAAACTAAGAGTAATGGTACTCAACGCCAGAAGTCTAAACCTCAAGATGCATGCACTCAAAACTCTCCTTAGCATGGAGAACATCGATATCTGTGCAGTAACAGAAACCTGGTTCAAGGCTCCCGAGAGCACCCCAGCACTACCAGGTTATACCTCACACCATGTTTTTCGGCCCCAAAATTTGGAACGGAACCACAAAAGGAGGGGGGAGTATCGATATTCATCAAAGATACCCACACCTCCAGGTTGGTGGCACAGCACGAAGCATCAGAGACTATCCATGTGCAACTAACAGTGGGTAAAACTGCCTTCCAGTTTATAGCCTGCTACAGACCACTCCCAAATGCAGGAACCCCACTCGGCCTTCCTGAGAACACTGGAAAATATGAAGGTCTCTCCAAACACCATTATATTGGGCGACTTCAACTACCCAAACATAGACTGGGAGCATTACTCTAGCTTCAACACCCTAGCCCAAAGGTTCCTAGAATTTATAAATTCAAATTCTATGGAACAACTTGTTGCCTCTCCCACAAGAGGGGAAAACATACTGGACCTGATCATCACCAACATGGGGACTCTATGCTCCAGACCAGAAGTGTATCCCTCACTGGTAAGATCAGACCATAAATTAATCTCACTAGATATTCACATCCCGACCCCAGCCCCTGCCCAGAAAACCACAGTGAAAATCTTCTCTAAAGCAAATTTCACACTCCTCAAAACCGAGGTGAAATCCTTCAAAGCCCCCGGGCCTGTGGAAAATACGGCCCAGATCACAGAATCCTTTATAAACGCATTCTATGAACACCTTCAGGAATGCATGGATCATGCAATCCCAAATAAAACCAAGACCCAATCCTCCAAGGTTAGGCGTCCTGTCTGGTGGACCCCAGCCATAAACAAACTATACAATAGAAGGAGGAAGCTACTACATGATAGAGCAAAATCCCAAAAAGGGAAGGCATCTCTGATCAGTATTAGCAAAAAACTACAGGCACTCATAAAATCGTCTAAGGCCAGCTTCGAGAGAAAAATTGCACAGGACACTGAGGATAATCACAAGGCTTTCTTTAGTTATGTTAGGAACCTGGGTGGGAATTCCCAGATATGCTCAGAATTAGTCCAAAATGACAAAAAATACACCAAACCCACAGACATTGCCAACATCCTAGCTGACAGGTTCAGCACAAACTTCTCCCCCCCACTTCCCCACCAAAAGGGCAAATATCTATCCCAACAGAGTGCTGCCCCCCCTGACATCTCAGATGCTCAGGTAAGAGCCGCCGTCTCCAAAGCAAAAAACACAGCATCAATGGGACCAGACGGTGTCCCGGGCTGCATCCTACATGAACTCCAAGAAAAACTAAACCCAAACATAAAACTACTGTTCAATCTCAGCCTTACTACAGGATATGTACCCAAAGAGTGGCGTACAGCAACAGTGGTCCCTCTCCACAAAGGTGGTGCCTCAATGGATCCTGGAAACTATCGCCCCATAAGCCTGACTAGCTTGGTCTGCAAAGCTATGGAAAGGATCATCATGGACCTCATAAATAAAGATATTGGGGACCTACAGACACTGGATCCTACCCAGTTCGGCTTTGTTAAGAGCAGATGCTGCCTCTTAAACCTGGTCGATTTCTTTGAAATAGTCACCAAGGCCATTGATGAGGGGAAGGTGGTCCACACAGCCTACCTGGACCTTGCAAAAGCCATCGATACAATATCCCACTCGGGCATTATAGATAAGCTCACCAGCTTAAATATAAACCCCTATGTCACTAGATGGGTTGCAAACTGGCTCAAGGACAGAACCCACATGGTTAGAATTTCTGGAGCCATGTCAGACTCCAAACCAGTTACAAGTGGCATCCCACAAGGCTCAGTCCTGGGACCTCTCTTGTTCGGTATATATTTCTCGGAGGTACAGGCTAACACGGAAGGACTGTGGCTGACCAAGTTCGCAGATGACTGCAAACTGGGCGCCATAATCGACTCTCCAGCTGACACAAGCATCCTACAAAAGGGCCTCATAGAAACAGACAACTGGTGCCAGAGCCATGGCCTCAAGCTAAACGCCAAAAGTGTATAGTCATCCCCTTTGGCAAAAACAAAGTGCCCACAAATTACCACATAGGTGGTAATCCATTAAGTATGGAAGAAGTAATTAGGGACCTGGGTACCCAAGTTGATAGCAATCTCTCATTTGACAACCACGTGGCCAAAGTGGTTAGAAAAACATTTTATATAGCCCACCTAATCATGAAGGGATTCACATCTAGATCAGGGGAGGTCATCGTGCCTCTTTACTCATCCCTCATCAGGCCCATAATTGAGTACAATGCCCCTTTTGGGATGTACCTTACCAGACACCTGCAGCAATTGGAAAGACCCCAAAAGTACCTCACCAAGAGGATCAAAGGGCACAAACACATGCCATATGCTGCCCGGTTAAAGAAACTCCAGCTCTACTCAGTGGCATACCGCCTGCTCAGAGGCGATCTCTGCCTGACGTATAAAGCCATGTCCAACCCAGAATTAATGGACATGCTGCACCTCAGAAAATCCAAATCCCATTGAGCTACGCGCTCGAGAGACTTGAACCTCAGCACTGAAATAAATAGGACATGCTGGAGGGACAGATTCATAACCCAGAGGCTCCCTTCACTCTGGAATAAAATCCCAGTCCATGTTAGGCAGAGTCCCTCATTGACTCTCTTCAAGAGGAATCTTGATGAGTGGATGGGAGATTGTAGGTTTACCCCGGGTATCACTTCTGTGTCACTGTTAGACAGAGGCAGAGTATACTAACCTCGAAAAAGTGCATAGCAAAATTCATTTAAAATGGGTGGCGAAAGCCAAACACATTCTGGCTAGGCTTATAAATGCCCTAGGGCAGATAGCCTAGTATGAACCTATGAACAAAGTGGTGATGGTATTGTATTGGTTGGGTAGGGGCACATGATGATAATTGCTGCTATTTAATCATGACTTGTTTTAATGGATTTAAACTCTGAAGAAGTCTTTAGTTATAAGCAGAAGAAAGCGTTTAGTTTTGTTGCTGTTTTTTAACTATTTGTTCATAATAAATTTGTCTTTTGCCTGTCCAGTTCATTGTATAGTGCTTTTGTGGTTTACTACTTTGGCTTTGGTTTCTGGAGTCTTAAGTTTTCATCAATTATAACTCCTGGGATTTTGGTGTGGGAAGCCAGTTCAATATTTGTGTGGTTTAGGGAGAATATATTAAATTGAAATTTGTTGAAGGGGGTATTTTTCTTTGGAGTGAATATTATGAACTTGATTTTATTCTGGTTTATTTATTTAACATTTGTTGACCAGGAAAGTCTGACTATTTTCAGTGGTGGCCTGGGGAGAAATGCTTCAGAAGCATGTCATTGGAATGTGGAAAGAAATCAGAGTTCCCAGAGGAAACCCATGCAAATGCAGGGAGGACATGCAGACTCCACACAGAAGGCACCCCCAGCCAAGAATTGAATCGGAAAACCTCTTACTGTGAGGTGACAGCATTAACTGCTGCACAGTTCCTCAGCAGATTTAGTTAACCATGGAGCATGATTAGCCTTTAATCTTTTTATTTGGGGGAGGGGTGCAAGGCTGTCCAATATTTTTAGAAAGGTAGTGTTAAAACACTGCACAGCGTTGTCTGGGGAGAGCTTTTAAATTATTCCAGTTGATGCTTTTCAGGATATGGCTGAATGTGTGTGGGTTGAAATTGGATAGGTTCCTAACATGCATGATGTGATTTTTTTTTGCGAGTAAGGGAATCCCACAATTAACAAATGTAGGAAGGTGATCACTTAAAGTGTTAGGGAGGGTATCGGCTGATGAAATTTTAGTGTTGTATTTAATACTTCTGTTTATTATAATATCAGTTACAACAATACTTTTA
Source organism: Protopterus annectens (assembly GCF_019279795.1). Lineage (NCBI taxonomy): Eukaryota > Metazoa > Chordata > Ceratodontiformes > Protopteridae > Protopterus > Protopterus annectens. The sequence continues at coordinate 825,104,045 of NC_056748.1, forward strand.
CCACCCATCCCAACTGCTGATGATAAAAAAGACCAGTTCTTGACATGACATCCCTATGATCTCAATCATAAAGCATCCCATTAGCAGTTTCATGCTGTTGGTATACTTTCTGCTTGCTGCCCACCAACATTTTATTTCCAGTGAAATTAGTAAGTTGTATGAGTGAGTTAGACTTCAGTTAGCCCCCCTTCCACAACTGGTCAAACCATTTATTTAAACAAAATAAGTTTTAGAAGGGTTTAACAGTACAGTCATAGGTTCATAGGTTGATACTAGGCTATATGCCCTAGGGCATTTATCAGCCTAGCCAGAGTGTGTTTGGCTTTCGCCACCCCTTTAAAATGGGTTTAACTGTGCCCTTTTTAGGTTAGTTTACTGTGCCTCTGTCTAGTAGTGACATAGAAGTGATCACCGGGGTGAACCTACACTCTCCCAGCCACTCGTCAAGATTCCTCTTGAAGAGAGTCAATGAGGGGCTCTGTCTGATATGGACTGGGATTCTATTCAAGAGTGCTGGGAGCCTCTGGGTTACACATCTGTCTCTCCAGCATGTCCTATTAATTTCTGTGTTGAGGTTCAAGTCCCTTGAGCGTGTAGCTCTAGTGGATTTGGATTTTTTGAGGTGGAGCATGTCCATTAATTCTAGGTTGCACATGGCTTTATACGTCAGGCACAGATTGCCTCTAAGTAGGCAGTATGCAACTGAGTAGAGCTGGAGTTTCTTTAACCGAGCAGCATAGGTCATCTGTTTGAGACACTTGATCCTCTTGGTGAGGTACTTTTGGGGTCTTTCCAGTTGCTGCAGGTGTCAGGTAAGGTACATCCCAAATGGGGCACTGTATTCAATTATGGGCTGGATAAGTGATGAGTAAAGGGGCACAATGACCTCCCTTGATCTAGATGTGAATCCTTTCATGATAAGGTGAGCTATATAGAAGGTCTTTCTAACCACTTTGGCAACGTGGTTGTCAAAGGAGAGATTACTATCAACTTGGGTTCCCAGGTCCCTAATTACTTCTTCCATACTTAATGGATTACCGCCTATGTGGTAATTTGTGGGCATTTTGTTTTCCCCAAAAGGGATGACTATACACTTCTTGGCGTTTAGCTTTAGGCCATGGCTTTGGCACCAGTTATCCATCTCTGTGAGACCCTTTTGGAGGATGCTTGTGTCAGCTGGAGAGTCGATTATGGCACCCAGTTTGCAGTCATCTGTGAACTTGGTCAGACAGAGTCCTCCCATGTTGGCCTGTACCTCAGAAAAATATATACCGAACAAGAGCGGTCCCAGGACTGAGCCCTGTGGGACGCCACATGTAACAGGTTTAGAGTCTGACATGGCTCCCGCAATTCTGACCATGTGGGTTCTGTCCTTGAGCCAGTTTGCAACCCATCTTATGACATAGGGGTTGATATTTAAGCTGGAGAGCTTATTTATGATGCCAGAGTGGGGTATGGTGTTGAAGGCTTTTGCAAGGTCCAGGTAGGCTGTGTGGACTACCTTCCCTTCATATATGGCCTTGGTGACTGTTTCGAAGAAGTCGACCAGGTTCAAGAGGCAGGATCTGCCCTTAACAAAGCTGAATTGTGTAGGATCTAGCGTCTGTAGGTCCCCAATGTCTTTGTTTATGAGTTCCATGATGATCTGCTCCATAGCTTTGCAGACCAGGCTAGTCAGGCTTATGGGGCGATAGTTACCAGGGTCCGTTGAGGCACCACCTTTGTGGAGTGGGACCACTGTTGCTGTATGCCAATCCTTGGGTACATATCCTGTAGTAAGGCTGTGACTAAACAGTGACCTAATATGAGGTACTAGCTCCTCTTGGAGCTCGTGTAGGATGTAGCCCGGGACACCGTCCGGTCCCATCGATGCTGTGTTTTTTGCTTTGGAGAGGGCAGCTCTCACCTGAGCATCTGAGATGTCAGGGAGACAACTCTCTGCTGGGACAGATATTTGCTCTTTTGGGGGGGAAGGGGGGGAGAAGTTTCACTGAACCTGTCCGCCAGGATGTTGGCAATGTCTGTGGGTTCAGTGTATTTTTTGTCATTTTGGACTAGCTCCGAACATATCTGTGAGTTGCCACCCAGGTTCCTAACATAACTAAAGAAGGTCTTGTGGTTATCTTTAGTGTCTTGTGCAATTTTTCTCTCGAAGCTGGCCTTGGATGATTTTATGAGGGACCGTAGTTTTTTGCTAGTACTGATCAGGGATGCTTTCTTTTTAAGGGATTTTGCTCTATCCTGTAGTAGCTTCCTCCTTTTGTTGTAGCTTATTTATGGCTGGGGTCCACCAGACAGGATGCCCGTCTTTAGAGGATTGGGTTTTGGTTTTATTTGGGATTGCATGATCCATGCATTCCTGAAGATGTCCGTAGAATGCGTTTATATAGGATTCTGCAGTTAGGGCCGTAGTTTCCACTGGCCCGGGGGCTTTGAATGATTTCACCTTGGTTTTGAGAAGTTTGAAATTAGGTTTCGAAAAGTTTTTCACTGTACGAACTCAGCAACAGCTCCTCGTGGTCCTGCAGAGTCAAAACATCATATAATTTTAAATAGATTTGTTAGTTAAGTCTTAAGTTCCCTCCGAAATATGCAGTCTAATTGTATCACTTTGAGCAACAACCAGTTTGTGATTGCTGTATTAAAAAAAAAAGGAACTTAAGAAAGCAGTTTTAGTGTTTTTGCTACCCCCTTTTCTGATTAGGTGTATGCTATAGTGTATATAGTATACACTTGCAGATGTCATTGCTAGCAGGATAGGAAATTACTAGACTTGCTGGCCCAAGCAGTCCTTATCCACCATCAAGATTTATGTTTCTGTGCTAACCACATCTCCATGGCCAGCTGCCAGGTGAAGTATGAATAAACATTTGTACTCATTTTATGCAACTGCAAATGCTCTTTCAGAGTTAATTCAGCAGCTTGTTGTGCTAGGATACAAATGTCAGCCCCCCCAATGCCTACCCTCATTCCCCCAATCTCTACCCCACCCCTTCACTCCCCACTCCCACTCTCTCCATGCATCTTTGATTCCCAAACCTTGCAGACAGGCAAAGCAAGCGCAAACCACTAGGATTAGTTTCACTGGCTTTTTTGGAAACACTGGATTGAAGGAGGGAACACTACCAGATAGCTAATCAATTTTTATTAAGTATAAAGTGGACTAATGATGTGCATTAACATGGATTATCTATACTGTTTATATAGGAATTAGAATATCCAGCATCATATATTTATGTTATTGCATCCGCCTAATCTAATGTTAGTATTCAACAAATACTCAGATCAATAATTTTATGCATTTGTTTTTGTACCTGGTGTTCAAAAGAATAGTAGGGCTTGCAGGAGTTACAGAGCTGAAAGCTAATAAAAACAGAAAGAAAACTCATTGGAAGATTACACACAAACTACATTTAACAATGTAGACTTGAGAAGGGAAGGATGCTGAAAAGGAGATGAAAGCAAGGAGTTTCAAATAATGGATAATGTAAAATAAGAGTATTAAAGATATTGCCAAATGACATGCGATGGTAGACCATGGTAGAAGTTAAGGGTGAGCGAGTCTGACTGTCTGTTCCTATTCTTACTTCAGGGAAATTATTAGTAATATAGCGTGGACAGGAGTGGTAGAGCACAGACAGGAAAACCTTATGGTTAGAGAATTTACAGCACTGATAGAAAGTCAGTACTGGTAGTTAAATGAATTGAGGTGAGTATTATAAGGTTTGTGGATCCCATTACATCATCCCAGAAACATTGACAAATTGCTTGAGATGTTAAACAATCAGTTGATGAATCGGTTCATTGATTAATTTAAAGCAGGACATCAAACCAGAAAATCAAAGATTATCAATGAAAGTCTTTGAATAATAGAATGTTTTCAAACAGTCTGAGAAACATAATAGTGGATAAATAATGGAAAATACTAAAGAAAAGATTTACTGGATTTCTTGTAACAGACTTCAGGATGTATTTCCTAAAGAATATTCTGCAAGTACACAGGTATAGAGCATTTAACTGACAAGTATTCTCTTAAAGTAAACATATACTGAAAAATATAAAAAAAATCATTACACTGAAATAAGTCAAACATAGTACAAAATGTGGGACATTTCACTCTCCTGTACATGTATTTATACTCACAAATGGAATAAACATCAAGCAATACTCACCACCAAACTTTTACTTTCTAGTAAATGAATAGCAGTATTTATTTTATTTATTTTATTTATCATTTGTTGACCGGGAAAATCCGACTAGGTTCCACAGTGCCTGTTTTCAGCGGAGGCCCGGGGAGAAATGCTCCAGATGCATGTCTTTGGAATAATACTGTTTAGTCATTTAGTCAAGTCTGATTCATTATAACCTCAATAATATTAGCATATGAGGTCTGTCTGTCAGCAGATGCTTCTTTACATTTTTGAAAATTCATATTGTTACTTCAGTAATGCCATCTATCCATTTTGGTCATCTGTCCATTTTGGCTTATGCCGAAACCACCTTTTTTGCCATCACTCTTTCCCAACATCAGTGTATTCTCCAGTGAACCTTGTCTTTGTATTATGTGGTCAACCTTGTCTTTGTATTATGTGGTCAAAGTGTTTCAGTTTTCGTTTTACTCTCAGATGTTCCAGTGAATGGTTTACATTTGTTTCCTTAAACACTGACTGATTCGATCTTGCAGTACATGAAATTCTGAAACATTTTCTCTAACACTACATTTGAAAAACACTGGTTGTAGCTTTACTTATAGTCTGACTGTTGCAGCCATAGATTTTGACTAAATGGACCTTTATTGAAAATGTGACATCTACTCATTAATCCATCCATCCACAACCCCTTTTTCACATTTTTGCACATGGGGGTTGGGGTGTCACTTCAACAGTGATAACAATCTAGAGCTAAGATTTACACCACCGGGTGGCTAGCCCTGCCACTGATCTACTCTTTGATATCTTATCTAAATTTGCAGTAGCATTTCTCCCAAAAAAGCAATGTCTTTTAATTTCAATCAGCATCTGTAGAAAACTTTGAGCCTAAGAAAATAAAATCTGTTACTGCCTCCACTTCTTCCACATCTATTTGCAAAGAATTGACAGAGCTAATGTGCCTGTGTCACAACTGATAATTCAATAAAGGAGTTAAAAAAAAAGAATTGACAGGGCTAGGTAACACTTTTAAAATAAAATAAACAATTTAAACAATTTAAAAACCAGCATCAGTTAATAGCTTTTTAAAAACTTTTAGAAACTTTTTAAAAACAACAAGCATCAAGTAATGAATTTCAAATAATGAATTTTTAAAATAAGCATCAAGTAATGACTTTTAGCAAGTCGCTAACCTGGTAAACAATATGTCAATAAGTCCTACATTATTTCTATTAAAATTGATGTACCTGTGAAATAGAGGTACATATCTAATATCTTGGAGCCATACTGTGATATGTGAAAACTAATAAATCATATGCTTATACAGACACAATATCTGTTTGAAATTGTGTAATAGATAATTACCAAATTGCTAACCATTCTGGCTGCTCTCTATCTCTCAAGATTTGGGTATAGAATGGATATCATTAAATCTGAAAAATATGAACGCACCAGGTTCTGAGATATGGCTTATTGAGGAACTATTAACAATAGTTTCGGCCCACAATATTATAACATTTAATGGTAAAGTCTATCATCAAAAGAAAGGGGTAGCCATGGGCTCCCCTTGTGGTTCGAGTTTTGCGAACTTGGTCATGAGCTTCTGGGAAAAGGAATATGTTTTAGCTCAAACAGATGCTACTTCTAAAATAAAGTTTTATACGAGGTATTTGGATGATATTTTCATCCTATTAGAAGGTTCGGCCCATCAAGCCGCAGATCTAGTTGACTATTTCAACTCGACCACTAATTTTCTTGAATTTACATTTAATTTTAATGCTAAAGAAATAGCCTATTTGGATGTTTTACTAACTAAGAATGTTATGGTAGGTAGATTTGAATCTAGAATATACAGGAAAGTTTCTTATTCTAATACTTTCCTGCATTTTACAAGTGCTCATCCCATTCACCAAAAGAAATCGGTGGTCAAAAGTCAGGCCGTGAGAGCAGCCAGAATGGTTAGCAATTTAGAAGACTTTGTGGATGAGTGTAATAACTTAAGAAGTATGTTTCTAAATAGAGCATATCCAAGTAACTTCATAGACAACATCATGGATGAAGTAATTGGTAAAAGAAATAATGGGTTTTACAAACCTATCTTGCGGAGAGCTGAATCTAGTACACTTTCTACAGTTAGCCCAGATCAGTTGAATTGTTCTAGCATTCATCCGAATTCGACTGCATTACCTTTTGAATACAGTCTGACACTTACATACTGTTCCGATTTTTCTTTATTGAAAAACATTTTTTATAAAAATTGGAACATTTTGAAGGAAAATAAAGAATTGATAATGAAACTAGGGGATAGACCCAAAATTACAATAAGACATGATAAAAACTTCAAACAAATATTGGATACTATTAACAATAATACCAACATAACTACAAGTTTTAAAAACATGTCGACATGTGGTAATTGCCCCTATTGTAAATATATTTATGTAGGACATACTGTTAAAATAAACGGGTTTACCTTAAGAAGTAAATTCAAAAATAACTGTAATTCAAAGATGGTTATATATGTGGCAATATGCCAGCTATGCCACTGTTTCTATGTGGGCAAAACCATTAGAAGACTTCGAGATAGAATATATGAGCATGTGTACAACATTAAAAAATGTAATGGTGAGAATGCTCTTGCAAGGCATATTAGTGAATTTCCAGATCATAATTTTAAATTTTGGATATTGGACCAACTTACACCAAATATTAGAGGGGGACCAATTGAATTACAATTGGAACGTTTGGAACTTATTTGGCAAATTAGATTATTTTCATATTGCCTACCTGGATTAAATGATATTTGTTCCATTATGCCTATCCTAAAACTTCGCAGCCTAACAAGATAATTTTTTTCTTTTCTTTTAGTCTACTACTTCCTTCCTAGTTCTTTCTTCTCTTTCTTACATATATTTCTCTTTTTTTGATCCACTCTTTTCTTTTATTTATTTTTTATTCCTACTTTCCTTTCCTACTATTCCCTCCTTTGTTCCACCCCATTTTCCCCTTTCCCCTCCTTCCTTTCTTTCCCCTTTTCTCCCTCCCTCCCTTCCCCCCTCCCCATAACCCCCCCCACGTATTTATATTCTCGTGGCAAGTTGGGGTAGTGTACATTTGATATACTAATTGCTACACATATTTGCTATATAAGTGTACAATATACTTTTTCAACATAAATATATAAATAACTTTATTATACTCTGTCAAATTTCATTAGTTATAAATTGTATATATTTTAATTGTTATAGCAACATGGTAATTATCTATTACACAATTTCAAACAGATATTGTGTCTGTATAAGCATATGATTTATTAGTTTTCACATATCACAGTATGGCTCCAAGATATTAGATATGTACCTCTATTTCACAGGTACATCAATTTTAATAGAAATAATGTAGGACTTATTGACATATTGTTTACCAGGTTAGCGACTTGCTAAAAGTCATTACTTGATGCTTATTTTAAAAATTCATTATTTGAAATTCATTACTTGATGCTTGTTGTTTTTAAAAAGTTTCTAAAAGTTTTTAAAAAGCTATTAACTGATGCTGGTTTTTAAATTGTTTAAATTGTTTATTTTATTTTAAAAGTGTTCAAAATTATAACACAATAATTAACGTAATATCAGCTGATCAGCAGGAAGTTACTTAAAGGATGTAGTTAATTAATTAATTCACCCTCTGATGAAGTTCGTACACAGTGCGTACGAAAAGCTATCTAAGTGCTTAAGGAATAAAGTGAGTTTTTTACAGACTGCAGTTGCCTTTTGTGTTCTAGTAACAGCTTTTTGTGTTTCAAACGTTTAACAGTAGGGCTAGGTAACAGTAAGAAGCACCCTTCTCTCAAAACCAGTATGCCTGTATAGTACATCCCACAGTTTCAAACATAGCCATTATAAACACATCCAAATGGACTGCAACATGGTTGTACATACCTGCTCTGCATATCCTTTTGACTGATTTATTGATTTTAGCAGAAAGATGGCTCACACCACTCCCAGAAAATAAATTGTGCATTAGACAACTCAGCACAGTATTATGACAAAGTAACCAAAAGCCTGATAAAGGCTAGGGCATAAATGGTTTATTTCTGGAATTTGCTAATGTTTTTGACAGAGTTACAAAAAAGGCTCTGATGTAATCTGGAAGTTTTGGAAAGTTGCGCAATATGGGTGCAGCACTGTCAAACTGGCGAAGCATGCCATATGTTATGAAAACATTTCAGTTTATGGAAAGCATACCAATTATAGGGTGTCAGTCTCTAAGTGAGCAAGTTTTAAATCTTTCCTTCACACATTCTACTGGCCATTAGGAGAATAATGAGTATCTCCAGAGATGGTACAAAGATGGGATCAGTTGCCAAGACTGGATAAAGTGATTGTCTCTTGTAAACAATTATTCAGATAATTTCATAAAACAATCTGAGTTATAGCAGCTAATATGTAATACAAAAATATTTATGGTAACTGCACTTTGGAGCTAGAAATCTGAGGAAAGGTCATGGGATTTGGAATATGTATCTGATAGGATATAATAAGAAGAAAGTCACTGGTGTAATGTTTTTCATGGCATATGAATTATTCCCAGCAAAGGAAAACATTGTCTGCAAAGTGACATTATGTTGAACTGTATGTTCAGGACTATAATTTCAAGAAGTGTTGACTTGATATGCCACTCTAAAGAAATTTAGCCACACCTTCTTTCAGTTGCTGTATGTGATTCAGGAGAACCTGAAAAGGGGTATAAAACTGCTGGAGGATATCGTAAGAGAGCAACTAAATAGCTGCATAGGGTAGACTATGAAAAAGATAAGATAACTAGATATGATTGGTGTTGAAAACAAAAGTGAGACAATCTGGCATGGCAATGATGATTGAGATGTGATGAGTAAATAGAACTTAAGTGGCTGGAAAATCTTGAATATAAACATGGGATGGCATAAGACTTGCTCGGAGACTGGAAGAACATGGAATATTAAGGAAGGAGCTGAAGAGATATTACTTTATCAAACTGGTTGTGAGTAAATATGAAGCACTTACAAGTGTGGTTATCTCATTCATCAGTCCAGATCCAGATACTTTTAAGAATCACTGGAATAACCAATGGTGGTAAGAAGTGTGGAAGCACAGTGATACGATGCATAGGGCACTGATAGTTGCAGTTCAAAGTGAGGGCCTTTCCTAAACATCACTGAATTCCAACTCAGTGAGGGCTCAACTCACAAAGTTAATCTTTCCAGTGCTGAACTCACTGATCACTGTTTTCCAAATTAAATCCCTACTATTGTTTCTGTAACGCAAGTACAGTGATTTCCTTTGTCCATTTGTCTTATGTTTTTCTCTTTAACTGTTATGTGACTGATGAACTGGAATGCACAAGCCCAGTGTGTGTGTGTGTGTGTGTGGGGGGGGGTATGCTCCCCTTTTATTGTTGTTTCCCCAGGCTGAGTTCACAAAAAAGTTGAAATAGGTGAGCTGAGTCCTCATTAGGTTGTGACTAGTGAGGAAATTGGCAAAGCACTTGGGAACTAGTGATACATGAATGCATGCTGTAAAAAACAGGTCTGATATTGTCACTGCAATCACTTCTTCAGTGGATGGGTTATCAGATCCTGCTGTGGCCACTTTCAGACGCTGGATCCAAGGCTCTGACTCCTCCCCCTTCCCATATTCCCCTGCCATTAACCAGTTACCTCATATCTTGTTTCCCACTCATTTGCATCAGATTCGATATCTTGACTCAGGCGTGCATGACAACTAAGAGCTTCTTTTTGAACTTTTGAAATTTATTTACTTGCAGCAATTTTTCGCTCTTACCTAGTTTTCCTTCCTCCCCTCTTCTCTATACAGCTATATGTAAAAAAAAAAAAAAAAAAAAAACAGAACCTTAATCTTACTTTGCCTTTTGGGTTTGTGTGACTCTTCCTTGCTAAGCTTTATCATTGTGATACTGCTACTAGTACTACTCCTTTTGTCCAACTTGGGTTTAGAATATTGTTACCAGTAGTGATAGTTGTTTTACCTTTTGTAATTTTTTTCACAGTTTGTTGTGGATGCTGTTTCTCTTTACTTAGTATAATGGTGAAAAACCTTCCAGCTTCAAAATATGTGAGGCTTGTGACCACATAATTCCTAACTCTGATGTGCACACTAAGTGCACCTATTATTTAGGAGCTTCTCATTTGGGTGCGCAGTGCTCTATTTGTACATCTTTCAGTTCTGGGGCCTTGACTGAGAGAAGGAATAAACTGGTGCTTAAAGGACTTCTCTCTGTCACAGCTGGAAGATTCTCTCCCACACTGCTTCTTCTTCTTCTCCCATTGCTAAGACGTCTCGTGAAAAAATCCAAGGGTAAGAAAAGTACTGATAAGCCAAGGGACAAAGATAAGAAAAAACACAAGGATCCAAAGAAATGGTTATCGGACCAGTCAAGTTCCTTGGGTCTGGCACCAAAAATGCAGAGACTATCGGATCTCATTCCCACACAAGCATCTATTACCATTGGATCCAACAGTCCTTCACTCCCAGAACCATACTTCTTCCTGGAGCCAGTTTCTCCTAGTCTCTCATCACCTTATTTCCAGGAAAGACCCTTTCACAGGATGTCCATACCTCAATCCACTGCTTCCTCCTTCAGATTTACGAGCATTATTGAAGTGGACATTGATAGAATGATGAGGAAGTTCCATGGGGCCCAGATCCAGTTGAGGATTCTGCTATCTCTGACCCCTGTTGGAGTTGTAGGCCATGGACCATCCCCTCATCAGATTATTGCTCCTTCCCCCATCTGACCCTTGGACTCAAGGTTCCTGGATCCAGACATTTCCTAGGGTTTGACTGTAATGGATCTGAAGACTTGGTCTTTATTGACTCCAGCACTGTCTTTGATCTAATTTTCTCTGAGTAATTCAAACATCATTGGAACTCAGGGCCATGGTGCCATTCTTGATGCTATAAGGCTGGTCTCAATTCCAAAACTTTCAGGGCCATCCTTTCCCCTCAGAGCTTTGTTTCTGGATAGCTCAGCATCAACACTGGCTCAGAGCAGAGTTAGATGGGCCTTCTGGGCCAGCCTGTTTTACGGTACTTAGATCCTACTGGGATTGCCTCTGAGCCTGTCTTGACATCTGCCTTTGAAGCCTTCAAGAGGGTGATTTCTCACTCTAGAGAGCAGACTCCCTTTCCTGCACGAATCTGCCCTTGCCCCATTGGAACTCATCTGGTCCTTGCTCTCCACATTCTATCTAATGAAGGGGGTGGGTCCCAGATCCCCCCTTGAAGAAGACTCATTTGGTGGGATTTTAGACAGAAAGGAGTGTGATTCACCAAAGCTTTCTCCCAGGAGGAATCAGTATTTCTTGAAGCTTTTGGGGCTGGCCCATCTACATCTTGGGTGGGCCCTCCTGCAGATGAGTTGGATTTGATCTCTAAGCAGGCAATGAAGAAACTGGATGTAGTCAAACCTATTCCTTGAAAGTCAGACAAGATTGTGGTATCACCTAAACATCACCCTTTTGCAGCAAGGGTCCTGCAGTAAATTTTTTGGTGGTTGCAGTGGCCATCAAGAAGGATATTGCTCAGGAGAGCTCTTGTCCAGGGCATTGGAAAGATTTGGGAAGTGAGTATACAGTTCAGAGACCTTTGCTGTCAGGGTGCTGATCTATTTGGCTCTCATAGTATGCTTGCTGAGGGATTTGACTAAGGAGCTATCTAAATCCCTCTCTTAGTCCGTATCTGTGGAGAAGAAATACATTGACATGTAGTGGGTCACTCTTGAATCTTTATTGAACATGTCTACATGCCTTATTTCAAATACAGTAGAGAGCACATCAAGAACAGACAGTGCTTGTATAACAGTTAGCATGCCTGGATGTGTCTCTGTGATTTTGTGGAGCACTTTAAAGCACCCTTTATCAATACCCCCTGCAATCATTCCATCCTTTTTGGACCTAAAGTCAAAGAGTCTATGTCCAGAAGCTAGAATAATAGTAACATTTTGTCTGCCATAGGAATACAGTTTTCAAACCCCAGAGGACCTTCTCCAGAAAACATAAGGAATCGAAGAAATTGTGTTTCCACAAGTCCCAGGGTTTTCCACCCAATGCCTCTGGTGATAGGCATCACCCCCCAAGGCAGAGGAGGGAACAATAATAGTGGACATCACCCCTGTGGCAGAGATGGTCCACAGAATCAAGGCTTTTGAGATTCTTTCTCTGATAGGCCTTTCCAGCGTTCCTGAACAGTTACCTAACTGCTGCAGTCTGGAAGCAGTTGGAGTTCCATCTCCAGAGAAACTTGGCTGCAGATGATTATAGCCAGAGGTTACACAATTCCCTTTCTATTTCATCCCCATGCTTAAGGAGATTTCCCAGTGTGCCTCCCTCTTAATGGTAGGCAGCAGTACTAAGCATAAGAAAGCAGCTAGACAAGCAAGTTATCCAAGAAGATCCAGAATTTACTCAGAGTTATTTTTGGTGCCAAAAAAAAAACAAGGGCCTAAGGCCAGTCTTAGACTTCAGTTACTTAAACCAATATATGAAACAGACAAAATTCTGCATGGTTATGATACAGTCCATTCTTCTCTTGTTGAGGAAAGATGATTTGACTGTGCTCAGTAGACCTCCAAGATGCATATTACCACATAAAAATAGACAGACATTCTAGGAGGTTTCTCTGCTTCTGGCTGGAAGCCAGTCACTTCAAGTTCACAACACTACCCTTTGATTTCTCCACAGCCCCTCAGGTGTTCACAAAGTGCACAGCAGTGGTTGCAGCTCATCTCAGACTGTCTGGGTTCCAAGTGTTCTCATAGTTGGTCACCTGGTCATAACTGTCCCTGCCTGGGACTCAGAACTCCTTGCCTCCTCTGTGCCCATAACTAGGGATAGTTATAAACACAGCCAAGTCCAAATTTCATCCCATTAAAGCTGTAGAATTTATTGGAGTCATCTAGATGCCAGGTTACAAATAGCCAGACTTCTGGAATCAGGGATCTTTACACTTCATCAAGAAGCACAAGCAGTGCTCTTCCATCAGAGGGCCACAACAAGGTGGATTCCACATCTTCTTGGTTTGATGGTAGCTGCTATCACCAGAGTTCCACTAGCCAGATTTCATATGAAAGTGCTACAATGGGCCCTCGCAGTTCAATCAGTGGTCAATAAGATGTCAACTCATGAGTTTTCCAGTGTCCCTCACAAGAATTTGCAGAACTCATATTCAGTGGTGGCTAGAATCTGCAGTTGTGTCTCAGCACTCAACTATGGTAGGGGGGCATTTTCTGGGAATGACTGTCCAAGGCACTTGGTCCCCTTCAAAGGCCAATCTTCACATCAGTATTCTGGAGATGAGGGCAGTCCTCCTAGCATTGTGGGTCTTCCAGGACTCCCTCCCCAAGGGTGAGATTTACATCCAGACAGACAATGTGGCAGTAGTCTGGTACATCAACAAGCAGGGGGGAACACATTGGTAACCACTGTGGAGAGCCCCTGAGGGTCTGGCAGTGGGCATTGTCTTCTCATCATTTTCTGATACCGGGAAAGTCCAGTGTACTAGTGGACAGATTGAGCAGGTCTGTCCTTCCTCCTCCCAAGTACTCCCCTTAATCTGAATGTGGCAGATCAGATTTCAGCCCTCGGGCCTACCATGCTGTGGCATGTTTGCTTCCCCTGCCAACAGCAAATGCAGCAGGTTCTTCACCATAATTCTCCAGCAGGAGTCACCAAGGGATGCCTTTATGTTTTTCAGCCCACTCTCTTCATCCCAAAGTTTCTATAGAAAGCAGTGTGGAGCAAGGCCACAGTGATTCTCATTGCTCCCTTTTGGCCTTGATATGTGGGAATTCCCCTCCTCTGGTCTTATCTGATTCACTCTTCATGAGTACTGGGCACTGCTCCAGATCTTCTCTCTCATCCCTTCAAGGAGCCTCACTCAAACATAGAAGCCCTCAAGTTGACTGCAAATTCCTTCAGTTCCAATGATGGTTAGACAGCCCAGGCTTTCATCCCAAGTTGTGCACATTTTTGTCTTCCTAACAGAAGTCTACGACCAGGAAGATTTACATAAGCAAATGGAAAAGACTTTTGATTTGGGCTTCTAGTAGGAATATAGATCCTTTTTCAGCCCCTTTCCTGACTATTTTAGACTTTCTGACTTCTCTTTTTTTACAGTGGGTCTAGTTATTCTACTGTCAAGGTACAGTTGGTAGCAATTTCCAGTTTCCACATTGGGGAAAAATTACTTGTCCAGTGCTTCTTAAGGGATACCTTCCTGCTGGACTGCTCCCCCCATAGAGATTCTGTTCCTCCTTGAGATATTACTGTTCTTTTGCAGGCTTCAACAAGACCCCCTTCTGAGCCTGCTGCCGCAGATAATTTCAAAATACCTTTTGTGGAAAAGTCTGTTTTTAGTGGTTATTACTTTGCACAAAGAGAATCAGAGATCAACTCTCTTTCCTGTAAAGTTCCTTGCTTGTTTTTCCACAAGGATAGAGTCTCTTTGAGAACAAATCCATCTTTTCTTCCTAAGGTGGCTTTCTAATCATCTCTCACTCAGTCCATCAACCTCCTTCTTTATTTCCACATTTTACCAACAAAGGAGAGTACATATTACACTTTCTGGATGTGCATTGACAGCTCAGGTTTTATTTGCACTGTACAAAGAATATCAAAAAGTTTGACTAGTTTGTTTTCTTTTCCCCAGAAAAACTGGATAAAGGAGTACCTACAGTAACCCTTTCTTGCTGGCTATGTGAATGTATTTCCTGTGTCTGCAAGGAGAACGGATTGCCTTTGCCTGGATTTCATATGGTTCATTCTGCTAGGTCAATTGTTTCCTCCACTGCTTTTTTCTCCTAAAGTACCTACTGATGACATTTGTGCTGCATCTACCTGGTCCAATGTCCCTACCTTTCATATCTCATTATTTGGTTTATCCTACAATCTAGGTCTAGAACTTTCTTTAATTTGGCTGTCCTTCAGAATATCCTTCCATGAGACCTCCTTAGATTTAGTGTAGCTGAAGACTCTGTCCTATCTGTTAAGGAATTATGAAAGAGACAATATCAGATACAAAAGTTGTGTACTTGCCATGATGACAGATCCATGTTGCACTTCCATTATTTTTCAGCTTTCCTCTTTCCCTACTCACCCCTTCCAGTTTTTTTCCATTGCTTCTGGAGTGAATACACTAGTTGTTCCATGGCTTAGTCATGTACCCTTCAAGGAATAATTGGTGTGTCTGAAATGTGTTTTCTTTGGGTGATACTATATTAGCTTCATTACAGGATATGGGCAAATTCGATTTGAGGTAACTTGCTAAATGTAGGGGATTATGGGTAAGGGGAGGAGCCTGCACTTTGGATCCAAAGTCTGAAAGTGGCCAATGATGGAGCCTAGTCAGATCCAATAACAAATCCATTGAAAAAGGACAGAAGCAAACAACATGGATCCAACGTTATGGTAAGTACATAACTTTCATTTTTCATGTTCTTCCATTGGTACAGTTATATATGGATATGTTTATCAGCATCTAATTATGAATAGCATTAACAGACAGCTTAAGAAATTCTGATCTGTATAAAGAAATAAGTCATAGGGGACTTTACTTAATAGAAGCTAATTACTTCTGCATTTTATTTACAGTATAACATAGAGTTGAGACTGTTTTGTCAGCTTTTGTGGTCCCAGTGTCTATCTAAGCCAAATCTGGCTATTCGTATTTAAGAATCTCTAACCTAATATTGCACAATAATTTCGGTAGTTACTATTGTATAAAATGCTGAGAGGAAATAAGCCTTGAACATCAAAAGTACTGGAAATTAATTCCCAAAACGCAAAAGGGTAAACAAGTAAACCAGTATGGGTTTTTTTAAAGATCAAATCACCTTGCACCCCAGATGTTGAGGACCGAAGCCCCCCATACCACCAAACATATATACCAACTTCACAGAAGCACCAACTTGAAGAAGGGAGAAGTCTTCCAAAGAAGGAAATTACTACCAGCGCATGCTTAGATACCACACTGTCAGTGATGTCTGATGAAAAACAATGATCACTGTTGTATTTCTTGGCATCTTGCGCTTCAGACAGCTGAATCTTGGGGACCTTCACCTCAGCCACCTGTAGATATACAAAAATATTGCATATAAGTCAGGCCTTCATAAAACTTCAATGTGAAGTTGTTTTATCTCGCCATTCATTCTTAACTGATGGGTTCGGAGCTGATCCCTCGGTTCTGAGTCAGCCAATTGCAAAGCTCAAGGTCTTCAAATAGCTGGAGACCAAGTCCCTGCCCCATGATGCATCTAGAGTTACCTCAGATCTAGTTTGCCGCTGCAATAGATTGGAGGTTCTGCATTTGCTCGGGCCAGTAAAACTGTTTTCTTCTTACTTATTTACTTATATTTAGAAAGTTAGATAGTTTAAATAATTTAGATAGTTTTATAAAGCTCTTACATCTTTCTAGTGTGTGTTACTGCATTTTAGTCCCTTCCCTTAGTGTGACTTAAAAAATTTCCTAGTTGGCCTCTTGTTTTAGGCCTAGTTTAAAACATTTTTTCTAATTAATAGAGTGTGTTTAATCAGTGACCTTTTGTCATATTTTTTGATAAATAGATAGTGTATAGTTCTTTGCTGTATGGTGTGTTTAGCCTTGAGTTTTTTTTTTCAGAAAAGGCTTGAATTTATTATTACTGTTGCAGTTTTTGTAATTAACAGTAATTTTGTCTGGCTTAGATAGTTCTTAGAATATTTAGACAGTGTGTTGTATCTTATAGCAGCTATCTCCCTTTTTCTGTATGGTCTGCTTATATTGTGTGTTTAGACAGTTTGTGGTGACAGTAAAGGCTTTTCCTGTCATTTTCATATTTACATTTGCATTTATGTGTGTGTGTGTGTGTGTGTGTGTGTGTGTGTGTGTGTGTGTGTGTGTGTGTGTGTGTATGTGTGTGTGTGTGTGACTTAGCCTGATTTTATTAAGGCTTTTTTGTGGACAATTACTGTTAGGAGTTTTTGTGGTAACAGTACTTTCAATGGCTGACCAAGACAAGCACCCCAAGTCTGGTTTTAAAAAGTGCCCAAAGTGTGGCCAAAAGATGTCTGTAACAGACAGCCATGTAAATTGTGTATAATGTTTAGGAGCCCTGCATTTGCAGGATAGCTGTGCTATATGCCATTCCTTCTCCTCAAGGGTCCTACAGAAAAGAAAAAGAAAAATTATTGACAGAGGATTGTTGAAACTGTCGTTTCATGAAGCTTTGAGTGACCAAGATGGATTCAGCAAGTCCTCAAAGTCTTCTAAGATTTCAGACTAAAAAAAATCAAAGAAATCTTCGACTTCGGCTCCACTGCCATCAGAACCAACAGTCTTTACCTTTTGGAGCTGGTCCCCAGTCTTGGAACCGGTATCCAAAGCTCCTAAGAGCCCGTTATTACAGTCAGTATCACCTTTAGTGCGTTCTTCTCAGTCCTCCATCAGCCTTTCAGATCTGGATGTGGATCGTGTGGTGCAGAAGGTATCAGCACCGGCCTTGGCAAAAATTTTATCAGTTTCGACCCAGATGGCTTTGGAGCCAAAGACCCTTGCACCAGCTCAAACTATTCCTCCTCTGAGCCATGCTGGTCTTTCGGAGCCGGTGGAGTTGGACCTGCTGATAGTGGAACCCTCAGAGCCGATGCCTGCTCCAGTGTATTTGGCTCCATGCACTCTGATGTCCTCGGTGCCGATCAAGGACTGTAGGAGCCGACACTCTCTTGTCGGGTCCAGGGAGGATAGTCTGACTGACTTGTCAGTTCCAACTCTGCCTCTCGGGGCTTCGGCTCAGATGAGCTCAGCTCCTACCTCTGGTTTGGAGCCCACTGTCCCAATGCCGGGGGTACTGACGGTTTCTTCAGATCCGTCGGTTCCCTCGCATCGGAGCAGAGATGCTTTTGATGCCATGAGGAGAGTCATGTCTCCTAAGACATCCTTACCTCAGGTCTGGCTTCCTCCTCCCCTAAAGTGCCTGTGTCTGCTTCTGCCTCACACATCCTGACCAAGCGTAGAGACCCAGAGCCTCAGGAAGCCCAATTGGGTGGCCCTTGCTCTTCTAAGACCTCACCAGAAGCTCCCACTGATGAGGTTCCCAGGAAGAGATTGTGTAAGTGGAAACATCTAGACTCCCCTCAGGAGTCTCTAACATTGGACACTGACTTAGATGAGTCAGAAGGGTCCCCACATTCCCCCTCTGAAGATATCTCATTCACTGAGATACTTGACATCCTTAGGCAGAGGGGTGACTGGCAGTCCAAAAGCCCTACTGAGGATGAGTCAGTTCTCCTGAAGGCTTTCGGGTCTTAGCCCTCCACCTCTTGGGTGTCTCCGCCCTTCGATGAGCTGATGCAGCTGGTCTCACAAAGGGCGTGGGAGTCTGTGGATACTATGGAGCCTATCCCTAGGAGAACTAATAATTTCATTTCTGCCCCCCTTGACAAATCTTTCTTAACAAAAGGTGTTCCAGTTGATGCCATGGTGGTGGCAGCAGCCACCAAAAAAGGAAATGTCTGAGACTTCCTTGTGTATCCATTCTCCTAACAGAGACTCCAGGATCATGGATAGATACGGGAAGCGCATGTTTTATTCAGAGACTTTTGCTCTTCGTTCGCTCAACTATTTAACCCATTTTACCAGGTTACAAAGAGATCTCCTTAAAGAGCTAGGAGATACTCTTCAGGGTACAGTAGCTGCAGGAGCTACTGACAAAGTTTCTGCCCAGCTTGCTACCCTCAGTTCTATAGTAAACTCAAGCATGCGCTTCATCTCATATGCAGCTGATGGAATGCGTAGGGCAGCAGGTACAGGAGTTGCTCTTAGGAGACACTCCTGGATGCACTTGTGTTCCTTCGCGGAGCCCTTCAAGTCATCCTTTGATGTCCCTTTTCGGGCCTAAAGTGAAGGAAACCTTAACCAGGTGTGAACAGGATGGAAAGACTCTGTGTGCCATTGGGGTCCATTTTTCCATCCCTACCTGACCCTACCCTAAGGACTAAAGGGGAGGAAAAATATGGTTCCGAAAAGCCCACTTCTCTGGGAAGCCCTACCAGTGCTCCTGAAAGGAGACCTGACTGTCCTGCTCTGGAGGAGTCGGGGGTTGCTCATCTTTGTATCCAGAGACCTGGTACAAAATAATAAAGGACAGCTGGGTACAAAGCATTATTTCCAGAGGATACTTAATCCCATTTGCCAGACCCCCCCCCCCCACCCATAAGAAAAATCCCGGACGTTCCACCCAGTTACAGGGAACAGGCAACAATTGAGGTCCAAACGCTGCTAAGAAAAAGAGTCATCTAACCAGTCCCAGCAGACCAGACAGGATCCGGAACTTACTCAAGATTCTTTTTGGTTCAAAAACAGACGGGGACTGGAGACCCATATTGGACCTCAGCAGACTGAACAATTAATTAAAGAAAGAGAAGCTCCGGATGGTCACGCTTCAAATTATATTTCCCTTCTTAAGGAAAGACAATTCGATGTGCTCGATAGATCTCAAGGATGTGTACTACCACATAAAAATGGCCAGGCCATCCAGGGATCATCTGCGCTTCCGACTGGGAGCTAATCATTACCAATTTCGAGCCCTGCCCTTTGGTCTCACTACAGCCCCCAGAGTGTTCACCAAATGCATGGCAGTGGTCACAGCTCACCTGAGGCGTCCAGGATTCCAGGTGTTTCCATACCTAGACAATTGGCTCCTTACCGCCACCACCAGGCATCAACTCATTCAGGCCAGGGATTCCACTCTGTCACTTTGCAGTCAACTGGACATTACAGTCAACTCAGAAAAATCTGCCATGTCACCATCGCAGCATATCATTTTTATAGGGGCAGAGCTGGACACCACCACCACCACACTAAGGCTTCCTATAGAAAGAGTCTTTATTCTTCATCAGCATGTCAGCATTCTGATATCCAAAGATAGAGCACCAGCATCAGAAGTTCTGAAATTATTAGGCATGATGGCAGCAGCAATTCTAGCCATACCACTAGCTCGTATACACATGCTGATACTACAATGGCAGTTGTTCACTCACTGGACTTACCCAGAGCTTCCCATGTCTCACACGATAATGATCAGAAATTCCTGCAAAAAGGATCTTCAGTGGTGGTTGACCTCACTTCATGTCACAATAGGATGCCCATTTGTGCTACTCTGTCCAGCAGCCACAGTGACCACGGATGCTTTCCTGATAGGGGGGGGTGGGATTTTCAGGGAAAGACATCCCAAGGCACTTGGACAGATCAAGAGACACATCTGCATATCAATGTCCTGGAGATGAGAGCAGTACTTTTGGCGTTGCAGTACTTTCAGGACTCTCTTCCTCTGGGTATGATTGCGATTCAGACAGACAACATGTCGGTGGTCTGGTATTTGAACAAACAACTAGGAACCAGGTCCTACCCCTTTGTCGCAAGGCTCTCAGAGTATGACAGTGCGCTGTTTCCACCCAGCGCTTTCTGTTGGCAATGCACATCCTGGTGAAATCCGTGATAGCAGACAAACTGAGCAGGGCAATCTTGTTGCCCCACGAGTGGTCCCTCAAGAAGGAAATAGTGGACAAGATATTCCGCAGGTGAGGCCAGCCTTGCTGCAGCCTCTTTACCAGTCACATGAACACAAAATGCAGAAGCTACTTTGCCCTGATTTCTCCCTCTGGGAGAAGCCCCAAGGGGTATGTCGTCATACACGATTGGCCTCCTGGTCTCCTCTATGCATTTCCACCGATCCCATTGATACCCAAGGTTCAACAGAAAGCAAAAACCCTGGGAAGGGCCATCATTCTCATAGCCCCTCATTGGCCTCGTCAGATTTGGTTCCCCTTCCTTCGACTTCATTTTTTGGAGGATCCTTGGATTCTGGACTCAGTTCCGGACCTTCTGACACATTCGTCGGGGGAACTTCATCCCTCTCTGCAGTCCCTGAAGCTGACAACTTGGCTGCTCCAATTCCCATCATAGCCAGGTTCCATAACCTCTCCAATGCAATAAAAAAATCCTCTTATCCTCTCATAAATCTTCTACTAGGAAGCTACATCTTAGCAAATGGAAAAAAAATTTCTCTATGGGCCTCTAAAAACAATATTGATCCTTACCAAGCCCCTATGGCCTCCATTTTAGAGTTCTTAACTATAATTTTTAACAAAGGAGTTGCAGCAGCAAATGTTTATGTTCAACTGGCTGCTTTTTCTAATTTTCATCTTGGATTTGAAGGATTGAATATTATGTCTCACAAGTTAT
The DNA here is from genome assembly GCF_019279795.1 of Protopterus annectens. Taxonomy (NCBI): domain Eukaryota; kingdom Metazoa; phylum Chordata; order Ceratodontiformes; family Protopteridae; genus Protopterus; species Protopterus annectens. The sequence goes on from NC_056748.1 coordinate 825,125,466, forward strand.
CCAAAGCCTTTCTCAAAGGGACCTTTCATATTAGACCACCCGTGAAATCTCCCTATTCTCCATGGAATTGAATTTTATGCTTTCCCACATAATTCTTCTACCATTTGAACCAGCTTCCTCTTGTGACCTCAAATTTTTGTCATGGAAAACCATCTTTTTAGTAGCTATTACTTCTGCCCACAGAGTGTCAGAGCTTCAGGCTTTATCCTTCAAGCCTCCTTATTTGATATTCCATGCTGATAGAGTCTCTCTTAGAACAAACCCCTCATTCTTACACAAAGTTTGCACGGAAACCAATCTCAACCAAATTATTGATTTGCTAGTCTTCTTCCCCAACCATTCAAACAATTTAGAGTACATGCTGCACAAACCTGATGTTCATAGACAGCTCAGATTTTATTTGGATAGAACAAAAGATTTCAGAAAATCAGACCAACTTTTTGTTTTATTTTCAGACTCCAGAAAGGGTAGACCAGTGGCTAAAACAGCTCTGTCTAAATGGTTATCTGATTCTATCACCTTTGCTTATTCAGCTGCCAATATGCCTTTGCACCATAAATTAAAGCTCACTCAACCAGAGCAGTTTCTACATCATCTGCCTTTTCTGCCAGACTTCCCATTGATAACATTTATGCAGCAGCCACTTGGTCAAAACCTCATACCTTTATCACTCATTACAAAGTTGAGAAGGCCTCCAGGGACAGGGCCTCCTTTGGATCCACGATCCTGAAAGATATACTCCCATGAGCCACCCAAGATTGATGGTGCTTGGGACGCTACCCATCAGTAAAGAATGAACGGTGAGATAGAAAAACTTCACATGAAGTTTTGTACTTACCATAACATTCCATGTGAGTTGTTCATCTCGTCTTCATTCTTACATCCCTCTCTCCTACCCCCTCCTGGGCTGTTAGATGACCAAGATGCTGTATCCATCCTAGTTGCTCAATCCTTCTATACCCTTTCTTGGTAGTGAAAGAATGACATATGGTATTATTATACGCAACAAACAAGATCTGAGGTAACTCTAGGTGCATCATGGGATAGGGACTTGGCCTCGAGCTATTTGAAGACCTCGAGCTATGCAATTGGCCGACTCAGAGCCGAGAGATTGGCTCCGAACCTATCAGTAAAGAATGAAGGCGAGATGAACAACTCACATGGAATGTTATGGTAAGTACATAACTTCTTTTTATGCATTTCATTGTTTTCTGTTGATGCTTATTTTACATTTACAAAGTCACATGTTATGAAAAGTATGAAATGACAGGAAAATCATATTTTTAAATGTGTTATGTAGTTTTACCCACAAGCATTAATTTGGCAAGTAAAATGTTTTATAACTTAGCTTTTGCTCGGAAACAAGATGCAAAGTGAAGGTAAAACAATTTTAAAACCAGTCTTTTTTATCATTTTTTTTTTTATAAATACTTATTGGTCAGAAAAGGAAGATAAGTTTGATAAGTTAGACTACCAAATTACTGACCATTGCACTATATAGCAGTTACAATAACAAATGAACCTTTCTCAAAGGGTCTTAGAAGATTTCTTAGTTTACTTTAGCCGATGCTGTTTGCCTTTTCCAAAGTTTTAAAGTTGAAATAACTGCAACCCCAAAAAGATGATGACTTGTCAACTTAAAAATATCAAAATCATGTTCAAGCAGAAAGTTTACTCCCTCCTTCCCCTCCCTGGGTGCACACCACTGGGGAAAAAAAACTCTCCAATACAGGGCACAGTGAGATCACACAAACAGGACCCTGCAGAGGTGAGACCTAAATGCAAATGTAAATTTGACCAGTTATATTCAGGCAGTCAGAGCCCAATCAAATGACCACAAATCACTAGTAGGGAAGCCATTACAATGCAATGCAAATTGGTAACTGGCCAAACAAGACTAATTAATTATTTGTTTAGGATCCACTAAGCGCAGCAAACGTCTTACCTCATATTTTTTAACCTATACCTTGGAAATATTTTTGATTTTCTGGTACATCACTGAGGATTACAGTCAGTTGGTTAATAATGCTAGACATGAGAGTTTCATACTTCTTATTGTTCAGAAAATGTATAGCATTCTTTAGGACAAAGCCAAAAAATAAAAACATTATAAAAATAATGTGTGTGTGTGTGGAGGGGGCGCAAAGGCTTCAAATCAGAGCCAGGTTTTAAATATTATTTTAAATCACTTTAAAAATAACAGAACAGCAGGTTTTGCATCAACATGCATTTTCTGAATGGTCAAGTTGAGAAGTCTTACAGCTGAATTTTGAGAGCTCATGCTATATGTTTACTGGGTTTATCTTTTTAAAATCCTTGAATTCAGAGGTATTTGTTGAGGTGGGTTTAGCTGCCCTAAAAGTGATTACTGATTTGTGATCAGATCCGATGAGATCAGATCCAATGAGTGATAAGGATACTGTAGTATGACTGCAGGTTTATGAGGACAAGGTCAACAAGATTTTGCAGCCTAGGAAGATAGCTATCTACTCATACAATGGATGTAGCCTTTACTAAGTCTTGGAATAGTCGGGAGTACCCAACATATGTGGTGTAAGTGGTCCAGTTAATCAATGGATAGTTGAACTCACTCCTCAAAATTGCATTTTTATGTATAGTTCATGCTCCTCAGAGGGCATGGCAGATGACCTATAGCAGGCTAGGAATTGATAATTTGTCTTGTTTAGGGTCATTTGAAGGTGAACAAGTTAAGATAGAATCTCCACTAGAAGATAAACCTCATTGGTCCAGAGATCTTCCTGTTGATGCTATGGTGGTGGTGGTGGTGGCAGCCACAAAGAAAGAGCTCGCTGAGGAGAGCTTTAATGTCCACCCCCGAACAGGGAGTTTCGGGCGATAGACAGGATAGGGAAGTGGGTCTTTTCTTCAGCAACCTTTGCAATCAGGTCTATGAAATAAAACCTTGCACCCCCTCAGCTGACCTTCTACCAGCAGAATATCTACAGATAGCTGCATCAGTAGTAGACTTTCCTAGTTCCATCCTTATAAATAGAACCATTACCGAAGGAACAATCCCATCTATCTGGAATAGGTTCATAGGTTCATAGGTTGGTACTAGGCTATTGGCCCTAGGGCCTATACAAGCCTAGCCATAAAAATTCCCTGGCTGTTTCTTACCACACTATTTACTTCCCTGGACCCCTGTCTAGAAGGCCGACTGACATGATCCCTGGGGTGAATTTCCTTTCTCCCATCCAGTCATCAAGGTTCCTTTTGAAGAGGGCCAAAGAGGTGCTCTGCTTGACATGTATGGGCAGTCTATTCCAGAGTCTGGGGAGTCTCTGGGTCAGGAACCTATCCCTCCAGCATGTTTTGTTTATTGTGATGACAAGGTTTAGATCCCTGGAGCGTGTGGCTCTGAGGGATTGGGATTTCTTTAAGTGTAGCATGTCCAACAGCTCTGGGTTTGACATGGCCTTGTATTTTAAGCAGAGATAGCCTCGGAGTAGACGATATGTGATAGAGTATAGCTGGAGTTTTTTAAGGTGGTCAGCATAGGGCATCTGCTTTAGGCCTGTGATTCTTTTAGTGAGGTATTTCTGCGGCCTTTCCAGTTGTTGCAGATGTCTTGAGAGGTACATACCAAATGGGGCGTTGTATTCTATAATGGGTCTAATGAGGGATGAGTACAGTGGGACAATGACCTCCTTTTTTCTGGATGAAAAGCTCTTAGTGATGAGGTGTGCCACATAGAAGGATTTCCTGACTGTTGTGGCGATGTGGTTATTGAAGGTGAGACCACTGTCCACCTATGTCCCTAAGTCTCTTATCACACTTTCGGTGTTTAGTGTACTGCCACCTATGTGGTAATTCACGGGTACATGTTTTTTCCCAAAGGGGATAACTATACATTTCTTGGCATTGAGCTTGAGCCCATGGCTCTGGCACCAAGCATCTGTTTCTGTAAGGCCCTTTTGTAGAGTATCGACATCATTTGGGGATTCAATAATGGCTCCCAGTTTGCAGTCATCTGCCAACTTTGTTAGCCAGAGTCTCTTAGTGTTGGCCTGTACTTCAGAGAAGTAGATGCCAAACAAGAGAGGTCCCAGGACTGAACCCTGAGGTACTCCACTTGTCACTTGTCTGGAGCTGGATTTGGAGTCAGCTACTTTTACAGTGTGGGTTCTGTCAGTAAGCCAGTTGGCAACCCATCGAGTGACATAGGGATTAATGCCCAGCTTAGTAAGTTTATCTGTGATTCCAGAGTGGGGGATGGTGTCAAATCCCTTGTCGAGGTCCAGATAGGCTGTGTGGACTGCCTTACCCTCATCCACAGCTCTGGAGACTGATTCTAAGAAGTCAGTCAGGTTCAGTAGACGCAATCAGCCCTTCATGAACCCAAACTGGGTGGGGTCAAGTGTTTTAAGGTTGCCAATGTCTTTGTTTATAAGTTCCATGATAATACGTTCCATGGCCTTGCAGATCAGGCTCGTCAGACTGATGGGGCGGTAGTGCCCTGGATCCAAGGTGGATCCCCCCTTGTAGAGTGGGATAACTGTAGCTGTGCGCCACTCAGTGGGCATGAAGCCTGAGGTGAGGGTGTGATTAAACATGACTCTTATGTGAGGTGCCAGTTCATTTTGTAGTTCATGTAGTACACAGCCCGGGATGTCATCTGGTCCCATGGATACTGTATTCTTAGCTTTGGAGAGTGCATTTTTTACCTGTGTGGCCATTATTACCAGAATTTGGCAATCTTCCGGTATTGAGATGGGCCATTTAGGGGGTGAGAGGGGGGTGAAGTTAGCACTGAATTGATCTGCCAGGATATTGGCAATATCCTTGGGATCAGTATATTTAATGCCATTCTGTTGTAGCTCAGAGCAGATCTGAGCATTGTCATTTAGATTCTTGACATAGTTATAAAATGCCTTGTGGTTGTCTTTGGAATATTTGGCAATTTTATTTTCGTAACTAGCTTTGGAGGATTTTATGAGGGATCTCAGCTTCTTACTGAGGCTGGTAAGGGAGTTTTTTGCATCCTGGGATTTTCTTCTTTTCTGCAACAGTTTCTTTCTTTTGTTGTAAAGTTTGTGTATGGCAGGGGACCATCAGATCGGCTTCCTTTTTTTGGAGGAGAGCATCTTGGTTCTATTTGGGATGGCACAATTCATGCATGAGTGGATTTGCTCGTACAGTGCCTTAGTGTAGGACTCAGCAGTTGAACTTTCAGTTCCCGTATGCATGGGTGTCATGAAGTTTGTAACTTCTGATTTGAATAGCATGAAGTTGGCTGTGGAGAAGTTTTTTATGGAGGTTTCCTTACTGGGGGGTGGGGGTGGGATGTGGATGTTAAGGGTGATTAGCTAATGGTCTGACCTGACCAACGAGGGGGTGACCATAGGTGTGGAGCATCGATTTCCCATGTTGGTAATGACCAGGTCTAGGATATTGGAGCCCCTGGTGGGACTGTGGATTAGCTGATCCAGGGCATTGGAATTTATGAATTCCAAGAACCGTTGGGCAAAGGTGTTGGTACACAAGTAGTTTTCCCAGTTAATGGCAGGGTAGCTGAAATCACCCGGTATTAGGGTGTTTGGTTGTATATTAATATTTTCCAGTATGTTCAGAGATGTGTAGTGAGAATCTTGGGGCATGGTGGGGGATCTGTAGCAAGCTACAATTTGGATTGCAGTCTTAACACTAGTTGCACCTGGAGAATTTCAGACGCATTGTGTTGGGCAACTAACCTGGTGGTGTGAATATACTTGGTGAATATGGGCACTCCTCCACCTTTAGTGTTTCGATCCTGGTTTGGTGGCTGAAAAGTGTGGTAAGAGTTGTAACCTGGTATTTCAGGGGTGCTGTCTAGATGTCTCCCGTATTATCCCACTGCACAAAGGGGGCAACTCGAATGAACTCTCAAACTACCGCCCAATAGCTTTACTCTCTCCTTTAGCTAAAATAATGGAAAAATGTATTCACCACCAACTACTAGACCACCTACTGCAAAATAACTTACTAGCTAACTGTCAGCATGGCTTTAGGCCTCACCATAGTATGACTACAGCCCTCTTATCCTTTTCTGACTGTATTAACAATAACCAAAACAATACTCTATCCTCAGCACTCTTTATTGACCTATCAAAAGCCTTTGATATGGTCAACCATCAGCTTCTTTTGAATATACTTAAGTCTCTCTCACTAGATACAGAGGCTTTACAATGGTTTAAATCCTACCTTGAAAATAGGCAACAAGCTGTGCTTTGGGAAAATAATCTATCCTCTCACCTTCCTATTACCCTAGGAGTCCCTCGAGGTTCTATCCTGGGCCCTCTCCTTTTCTCAGTTTTCATCAATGATCTTAATCTAATAATTCTGCAAGCTACATGTATCCAATATACTGATGACTCCACACTAATATGCTCTGCTATCTCTACACCTCAACTCCAGTCCATTACCCAAACAGTGCTTAAGATAGTAGAAAGCTGGTTCTTACAGCATAGCCTCCTCCTGAATCCTAAAAGACAAAACTACTACTCTTCAGTCCCGCACAAAGGTCCCCCCCAATTGACTTCACAGTTATATCCAATGATGGCATTGTCATATTTCCTGACCCAACTACCAAGCTTTTAGGGGTAACAATAGACCATAATCTTAGCTTTGAAGCACATATTAACACAACAATAAAAACAGTAAACAGAAAATTAGGCTCCCTCTATAGGATTAAACCCTTCCTTACTCCAACAGCTAGAACAACTATTGAGCATACCCATCTAATTTCCACCCTCCTCTACACCTCTCCCATCTATACCAACCTATCAAAAACAACCTTAACAAACTAGCTACCTCCTACAACAATATTGCCAGATTTGCTACTAGTTCCTCATTTAGAACTCACCACTGTCAAAACCTAAAGCAACTAGGTTGGCTAGAACTTCATAATCAACTTCACATTCAACAACTTATTATTGCCCATAAGATCCTCTATCTTCCTAAAAATAATCCTATACTTACTAGCCTTCTAACCCCCTACAGTAATTTGACAACCCTTCGCTCAGCCAATAAAGTACTAGTATCTACAGTCAAATCCAAAAATAAGGCCGGGGATTCTCTGTTCACCAACACTGTGGGCAAATCCTGGAACCTGCTTCCCATGGAACTCTCATCTCTCTCCTCAGTGAAACTGTTCAAAAAAACAACTCAGAAATACCTTAATAACCACTGGTTATGTCCATGTAGTAACCCAGACTAATCTTACCACCACTTTCTCTGAACCCTGCCTATATAACCATTTGCAATTTATTCCAACTCTCTCTATGCCTCAGAGAGTAGACCCACCTATACTAATTTAGTATTTTCAACTTTCTCTTACATAGGATCCTCCTTAAATTATGTACTGGCATAGTTTGCAGCTTGCAGCATTACTTGTTTTCACATATAAATATCTATATAGACATTATTTATCTTTCTTATTACATGCTACCTTAAAGTTGCTATGTTACTATAGGATAAACTAGATGACTCACTGGTAAAGACTGTACCTGAAGCTGCTATATTTGTTAGTGTGTTTTTCACTTCTTTTTCTTATCGTGTGCTACTTTAAACTGTTTGTTGTTCAATCTCTTTCTTATTATCTGTTACTTTTAATAGTACTATTTTTCTATATAACATTTGTATTCTTCACCTTAAAATATTACTGTACCTAAATTTGTTACAATTTTACTTATCTGTACCTGAAGTTGCTAAAATTTTGCTTATGTGGAGCTCTTCTCCCCGGGCCTTTACTGAAAATGGACATATATCCAGTTAGACCAGCCCTGTCAACAAATGTAAAATAAAATAAAAAATAAATAAACTACTTGGCACAGCTCACGTGACTTCAGAAAGACTTCATTTCAGAGCTTTCTAAAATGCTAGCAGGAACAGTGTGTGATGAGGTACGGGACAAGGTTGCCTCACAACTTGCCACCCTGGAATCTATTTCCAATTCATCCATGAGGTTGATTTCACACTCAACCAAAGGGGTGGCAAGAGTGGCAGGCATTGCAGTCGTGGCTAGACACCACGCCTGGATGCGACTTTGTGATTTTGAGGACCCTTTCAAGTCTTCCTTCCTTAACACCCCCATAGAGGCCTCATCCCTGTTTGGCTCTAAGGTTAAGGAAACCTTGGGAAGGTGTGAAAAGGATGGTAAGACCCTGTCTGCTGTAGGTGTCCATTTCTCTACTCCTCAGAGACCCTACTCCAGGAACAACAGGAGTGGAAAGATGTGGTACCAAAAATCCCAAGGGCCTTTCCGCGGCACACAGGCTGAATTTCCCCCCATGGCAGACGGGGGTAATTCAAATGGTAGGTGCCCCTTTAGGGGCAGAGGGGGTCCATGTAACCAGGGATCCAGAGACTCTTTCTCTGGACAGCCCTATCATTGCTCCTGAAGAGTGGCCTGATTGCTTGCCTCTGGAGGCAGTCGGGGGTCGTTTCTCTCTGCACAACTTTGCCTGGCAAGAGATAACTACAGATACTTGGGTGCAGAAGATAATAACCAGAGGATATCACATTCCCTTCATTTCAAAGCCAAAGCTAACCAGGCACATTCTCAACATTCCACCCAGTCAAGGGGAATTTGCAGCAATAGAAATTCAAAAGCTGTTTCAAAAAAAGAGTCATCCAAGTAGTCCCCCCCAGACCAACAAGGATCCGGCTTTTATTCAAAATTCTTTTTAGTGCCAAAACAAACAGGGGACTGGAGGCCCATTTTAGACCTCCGCAACCTAAACCAATTTATCAAACAAGTAAAGTTCCAGATGGTCACAGTACAGTGGATACTCCCTTTCTTGGGAAAAGATGAGTGGATGTGCTCTATAGATCTTCAGGATGCGTATTACCACATAAAAATGGACAAATGTTCCAGAAGATTTCTGCACTTCCAGCTGGGAGCCAATCTTTACCAATTCTGAGCACTGCCCTTTGGTCGTTCTACGGCCCCCAGACTGTTCACCAAATGCATGGCAGTGGTGACAGCTCACTTGAGACTAAGAGGATTCTGGGTGTTTCCATATCTGAACGACTGGCTCCTTACCGCCCCAACCTAGCATCAACTATTGTTCATCTTACGCAAACATGGAAACTTTTGTCGCACTTGAGCATCACTGTGAACGAGAGCAAATGCAAACTAACTCCATCCCAAAGGCTGCAGTTCATAGGGGCGGAATTTGACACATGGATCTATTGAGTATCCCCCCCCCCCCACAGGTTGCAAATGCTGAGACTCCAACTCCAACTCCAACCAGTTTTGAATCACACCAAGGTTCCAGCAAGAGTGATTTCACAACTTCTGGGATATATGGCAGCTTCTATCACGATGGTTCCATTAGCGAGACTTCACATGAGACTCTTTCCATGATTGTTACTAACTCAATGGTCCCTGTTAGATCTTCCTATGTCTTACAAAATCAGGATAACCAATCTTTGCAAACAAGACCTTCTCTGGTGGCTGACACCGGATCAAAATCTATGGAGTCACCCATTCTCCTCCACTCTACCCTTAGCCACAGTGACCACAGACACTTCCCTGATTGGGTGGGGGGCTATTATCAGGACAGACAGTCCAAGGCACTTGGTCACCCCTGGAGACCAATTTGCATATCAGTGTTCTGGAACTGGGGGCAGTGCTTCTCGTGTTGCAAGCATTCCAGTCTGTCCTCCCTTCTGGAACAATTGCCATTCAGTCAGACAACATGTCAGTAGTCTGGTACATAAACAAACAGGGGGGAACCAGATCGTACCCTTTATGTTGGGAAGCCATGAGAATTTCACAATGGGTGATAGCTTCCAGTCGCTTTTTTGTAGAAACACACATTCCCGGGGATTCCAATGTGATTGCAGACAAATTGAGCAGATGCATTCTCTTGCCTCATGAGTGGTCCCTCAATCTGATAGTGGCGATGAAGATTTTCAGTCGCTGGGGTCAGCCTAGCTGCAATCTATTTGCCTCCCCCAACAAACCACAAATGCAGCAGCTACTTTGCCCTAATCCCCCTGTGGGGTGAGTCACCAAGGGACGCTCGCCTACACAATTGGACTACGAGTCTTCTCTATGCTTATCCCCCTCTTCCATTGATACCACAATTCGTGAAGAAGGCTCTTCAATTGAGAAGCAAAGTAATCCTCATTGCTCCTTACTGGCCTCGTCAAATTTGGTTCCTGTTTCTGTGGCCTCATCTAATTTGTCATCCCTGGGTTCTGGACCCAATCCCAGACTTGGTAACACATTCACAGGGCTTGATTCACCCAAATGTATCCAGTCTCAATCTGACAGCTTGATTTCTCCACTTCCGCTGATTGCCAGGCAAAGTGACCTATCCTCTCCAGTTCATCACATTATTTTGGCTTCACATAAACCATCTACCAGAAGGCTTTACCTTAGTAAATGGAAATGTTTTTCGCTATGGTGCAAGGATAGGCATATTGACCCTTTCTCAGCACAAGTGCCTGTTGTTCTAAAATATTTATCTACTCAACTGGAGTCCAGAGCTGCAACTTCCTCTATTCGAGTCCATCTGTCTGCAATATCCAACTACCATAATGATTGACTTCATGAGTCATTAATTTCTCACAGACTGTGTAAAATTTTTCTAAAAGGAGTTCTGCATATCAAGCCCCCTTTAAAACAGGCTATTGAACCATGGGACTTGACAATGGTCTTACAATCCTTAACCAGTTCCCCCCTTTGAACCTGCAGCCACATGTGATCTGAAATTCTTATCTTAGAAAACCTTGTTCATGGTTGCTATTACAACATACGCTGATAACTCTACACTTATCTCTATCTCTAACAATATGACCGAGCTACATATCCTAACCCAAAATGCCTTTCTATCCAATGAAAAATGGCTGTCTGATAATTTACTCATCCTTAACCCTAAAAAGACCAAACCTTTACTCTTCCTCCCCTGATCTTTTATTAACCATAAATCTACCTTTGCTATTAAATCTTCTAATAACACAATTATCCAACCAGATAGCTACACAAAACTCCTTGGTGTCATAATTGATGATGAACTGAAATTTAACCTGCACTTACTCCAATGTATAAAGAAAACACACCAGAAATTGGGGATACTGTATTGTAGCAAAAAATTTCTAACCCACAATGCTAGACTCACACTGGCACAAGCACTCCCCCTTCCCTCCCTCCTGTATGCCATCCCAGTATTCACCAACATCCAAACTGCAACCCTAAACAAACTCCAACAAACTTACTACAAAATAGCTAAATTTATCACAAACTCTCCTTACAATGCTCATCGCTGTATTGCTCTAAACTCTGTCCAATGTCTTGAGCTTCCACAACAACTCCATTTATCTCAATTTCAGATGCTGTACAGCATGCTTTACAAACCTTTATCCTGTCCATCTCTTTCATCCTTTATCTCCACCTATACTCCACCTTGGACCCTCCGTACCTCTAACCAGCAACTACTAAACATCTGCCAACCTAAGAAAACAGCTGGCAAACTAATATATAAATATTCAGTTGCCCTTGCTTGGAACAAACTTCCATTAAACATACGCACTATCACCCAGTCATTACACATTAAAAATGAACTAAAACACCAGATGCTCAACTCCAAGACTTGTCCCTACTATGACCCAACATAAACACTTTTCACTCTCCTTAAATCACTAATTAAGTTTTTTCCTCACTTATCTCCTTTCCCACAACTCCATGCTTGTCAGCCAATGCCAATTTGCTTTCTAGCAATCAAGATGCATAATTTTCTTATGCAACTACATGACTGCTTTGTATAAATATTGTGATGTGAAGTTGTTCTATCTCGCCGTTTTGTTCTTACACGTGGGTTCGGAGCCAATCCCTCAGCTCCGAGTCGGCCGCTTTTCAAGCTCAGACTCTCAGAGAAGCTCGAGACCTAGTGTATATCCCATAATGCTCTACTGTAAATCCCCAGATCTAGTTTGCCACTGCAACGGATCTACAGCTCGTCGGTGGAAACTCGGGTCAGTGACTTATTTTTTCTATACTTATAGAAGATTTTTCTGAATATTAGTATTGTATATTGTTAAAATAGAAGTGATATTCTTCAGTATTAGGCTATAGCCTGTTTGTTTAGCTCTAGTTAAATTTTTTGGAGTATTTCTCTTCAGGTCTTTTAGGCCTCTCTTATCTGTTTGGGCATGACAGGTCTCTGTCAGCTCTTGTGTGTGTGCTCTCTTTCTTCCTTCATTATATAATCTTAAGTATTTTATATATATATATATATATATATATATATATATATATATATATATATATACCGACATATATCCTGTAAAAAGCTTAGTTCTTAGTTAAATAGGTATTGTAGTTAATATTTAGATAGATAACTGTTTTTGCTATTATATTGAGAATTCAGGGACCTGAATTTATTTTGTTAACATGTCAGAGAAACAAAAGTCAGGATTCAAAAGGTGTGAGTGTGGTCAAAAAATGTCTGTTACAGACAATCACTCCACCTGTGTGTACTGTTTGGGTTCTGTTCACCTACAAGAGGTGTGCTCTATCTGCCACTCCTTTAGTGCCAGAGTTCTCTTGGAAAGGTGCAGGAAGCTGGTAGATAGGGGACTTCTGAAGCCTGAATTTCAGGCTTCTTTAGACAAGGCCGACCTTTCTTCCAAGGCTTCGAAGGGGTCGAAGTCTTCCAAGGGATCCTCGGAGCCCAAGTCATCGGCTCCGAGTTCCTCTGGTATGGTTCGTGCATTGGCTCCACAGTCCTTGGAGCCGTGCATCAATCCTTTACCTCGGAGCCCAGTTGTGGATCCGATATTGGAGACTCCTCAGTCTCCAATTCTTCAATCGGTACCATCTTCGGCTCCTTCGACCCATCCCTTGACGCATTCTTCTAGGCTTTCTGATGTGGACCTGGACCGAGTGGTTAAGTGGCTTTTAGAGAACCCAGCCCTGGCCAAAATTCTGTCCGCTTCGAGTCACTCGGCTTCGAAGCTTGAAACCCCAGCCATAATTTCTTCCCCTCCTCTTCCGAAGCCAATCGAGCTCTCAGAGCCGGGGCGGATGGAACTGATGTCAGTAGAGCCCTCGGAGCCGAGGTTTGATCCACCTCCCTCGGCTCCGTCGACCTTGATCTCCTCGGTTCCGACCGGGGAGTCTCGGGGCCGACAGTCCCTCGCTGGCTCTGGGGTGGAGAGTCGAACCGGTACCTCGGTTCCAACCCTTCCCCTCAGGGCTTTGGCGCAGGTGGCTTCAGCTCCGTCCTCTGGATTGGAGCAGGGGGTCTTGGCTCGGGGAGAGCTGCTGGTCTCTTCGGAGCCGACAGACTTCTTGTACTGAGATTCTGGTGCCTTCGATGCCATGAGGAAGGTAATGTCTGCTAAGACCACTCCCTCCTCGAATCTGTCTTCCCCTCCCCATAAAGGGCCTCGTTCTACCTCTTCCCCACAGGTCCCCACCAAGCATCGAGATCCAGGGCCTAAGGTATCCCCATTGGGTGGCCCCTCCTCTATAGGGACTTCACCGGATGCTCCCACCGATGAAGTACCTAGGAAGAGACTGTGCAAGAGGAGGCACTTGGTTCCCCACAGGAATCCCTGACATTGGATACCGACTTGGAGGAATCAGACGGGTCCCCACGATCCCCCTCAGAGGATGTATCATTTGCAGACATATTAGAGATCTTAAGACAGAGGGGTGATTGGCAGTCCCTTGCCCCTACTGAGGATGAGTCGGTCCTCCTGAAGGCCTTTGGATCTCAATCATCCACCTCCTGGGTAACCCCTCCCTTCGATGAATTGATGGAGCTGGTTGCTCGAAGGGCGTGGGAGTCCCCTGACTCAGTGGAACCGGTCCCTCGAAGGCCCAACATGTTTATTACTTCCCCTACTGGCAAGGCTTTTCTTACCAAGGGAGTCCCGGTTGATGCCATGGTGGTGGTGGCAGCCACCAAGAAAGAGATGTCGGAAACCTCTTCTTCTGTCCATCCTCCTAATAGGGATTCTAGGACAATGGACAGGTATGCGAAACGCATATTTAGTTCTGCGGCATTTTCCATGAGATCGCTCAACTACCTGACCCATTTTTACCCGCCTTCAACGAGATCTCCTTAAAGAGCTGGGAGATACTCTCCAGGGTAACACAGCTGATGCAGTTTCTGAGAAGGTGACTGCACAACTCAACACCCTCAATTCAACAGTAAACTCATCCATACGACTCATTTCTTATGCTGCCGATGGATCGAGTAGGCCGGCAGGCTCAGCGATAGCTCTTCAGAGACAGTCCTGGATGCGCCTTTGCTCTTTTGTGGAAGCCTTCAAATCTTCCTTCGTCAATACCCCATTCGATGGTTCCGCCTTGTTCGGGCCTAAAGTTAAGGAGGCACTTACTAAGTGTGAACAAGAAGGAAAGACTCTGCTGTAGGAGTCTGTTTTTCCACTCCAACTAGACCGTACCCCAAAGAGCAACGAAGTGGAAAAATGTGGTTCCGAAAACCCCAAGGAGCTTTCCAAAGCACACCTACGGATACCCCCTCTAGGGGCAGAGGAGGGGGCAAAAATGGAAGACACCGTCCAAACGGCAGAGGCGTCCGCAAAACCAGGGTGACAGGGAGCAGTTCTCTGGTAAGCCCTATCAGCATTCCTGAAAGGAAGCCCAGCTGTCCTTCTCTGGAGGCAGTCGGGGGTCACTTGGCTTTATACCCAAATGCCTGGCTAAACATTACAACGGATTCTTGGGTAAAAAGCATCATTACCAGAGGTTACTACATTCCCTTTACAAAACTTCCTCCATGTGTACAAGGATTCCAGATGTTCCACCCAGTCTGAGAAAGCTAGCAGCCATAGAAATCCGAAATCTGCTAGACAAGAGAGTCATCCAGCCAGTCCCGATGGACTAAATAGGATCCGGAACTTACTCAAGGTTCATTTTAGTTCCAAAGAAAACAGTGGACTGGAGGCCCATTCTGATCCTCAGCAAACTCAACACCTTCATCAAGAAGGAAAAGTTCCGGATGGTCACGCTTCAATCGATTCTTCCGTTCTTAGCAACGGGTGATTGGATGTGCTCTATAGATCTCAAGGATGCTTACTACCACATCAAAATGGACAGATCATCCAGAGATCACCTGCGTTTCCGGCTGGGGGCCAGTCATTACCAATTCAGAGCCCTGCCCTTTGGTCTCACCACAGCCCCCAGAGTGTTCACCAAATGTATGGCAGTGGTCACGGCTCACCTGAGACGTTTGGGATTCCGGGTGTTTCCATATCTAGACGACTGGCTCCTCACCGCCACCTCCAGGTATCAACTAATCCAAGCAAGAGACTACACCATAAACCTTTGCTCCCAGTTGGGCATAACCTTAAACTTCAAAAAATCTGCATTATTGCCCTTGCAGCATATTACATTTATAGGAGCAGAACTGGACACCGTCAATTCAAGGATAAGGTTGCCTCAAGCAAGAATTGTATCTCTAAAAAGTCAATTGTCCAGTCTGTTGGTCCAGAACAAAGCTCCTGCGTCCCAGATACTGCAGCTATAAGGCACAATGGCAGCCACATTGATAGCAGTCCCGTTAGGGCGCATTCACATGTGGATACTCCAGTGGCTACTCTTCGCACAATAGTCTTACCAATGACTGCCCATGTCACACGAGATCCGGTTAACGAATCTTTGCAAGAAGGATCTCAATTGGTGATTGAACAGCGATCAAGTGATAATCGGACGTCCCTTTGTTCTTCCCCAACCCACAGCCACAGTGACCACGGATGCTTCCCTGATAGGGTGGGGGGGGGGCTATTTCAGGGAAAGACTGTCCAAGGCACTTAGTCAAACATGGAATCACATTTGCATATAAATGTCCTAGAGCTGAGAGCGGTGTTCCTGGTGTTGCAACACTTTCACGACTCTCTTCGTCCAGGTACAATTGCTATCCAGACGGACAACATGTCGGTAGTCTGGTACATCAACAAGCAAGGGGGAACCAGATCGTATTCCTTATGCAGAGAGGCCCTAAGAATTTGGCAATGGGCTGTATCCACCGGATGTTTTCTGATAGCAATGCACATCCCGGGGTCATCCAGCGTGATAGCGGACAAGCTAAGCAGGGCCATGCTGTTGCCTCATGAGTGGTGTCTCAAACAACAGGTGGAGGACAAGATTTTCTGCAGATGGGGCCAGCCTTGCTGTGACCTATTTGCATCTCCGATGAATGCCAAATGCAGCAGCTACTTTGCCCTTTAGCCCCCACCGAGGAACAACCCGAGGGACGCGCTCATACACGATTGGCCCCTGGGCCTCCTATATGCTTTCCCGCCAATTCCCCTAATTCCCAAATTCATACAGAAAGCCAAAAGTCTGGGAAGGACTGTGATTTTGATAGCCCCGTCTTGGCCTCGTCAGATTTGGTTCCCCTTCCTGCAGAAGTATCAAGTGGAAGAACCATGGATCATGGACCCAGTGCCAGATCTTCTGACTCATTCGTCGGGAGTTCTTCATCCCACCCTCATCTCCCTAAAACTGACAGCTTGGCTGCTCCAATTCCCATATTAGCCAGGTCTCAAGATTTGTCTCCCGTGGTCCAACATATTATAGTTTCCTCTCATAAACTGTCTACCAGGAAGCTATATAATAGCAAATGGAAACGATTTGTTCACTGGGCTTCTCATCATGACATTGACCCTTATGTGGCACCTATTCATACCATCTTAGAGTTCTTGACTTCCTTGTTCCATGATGGTGCAGCAGCTGCCACCATTAGAGTTCAATTGGCTGCTATTTCCAATTTCCATATAGGGTTTAACGGGTCTAACATCATGTCCCATAGACTATGTAAGGCCTTTTTAAAAGGGACCCACCATCTCAGACCACCTATCAGACACCCTGTCTCTCCCTGGAATTTGAATCTGGTTTTATCCCAATTGATGCTCACCCCCTTCGAACCCGCCTCATCATGTCACTTAAAGTTTCTGTCTTGGAAAACTATATTTCTGGTAGCCATCACATCTGCACGTAGGGTCTCTGAACTTCAAGCCTTGTCCTGCAAGCCCCCATATTTGATTTTTCACCCTGATAGGGTGTCTCTCAGGACTAACCCTACCTTTCTCCCCAAGGTCTGTTCAGAAACTAACTTAAATCAGTCCATTGAGCTTCCAACCTTCTTTAGACACCATACCAACATACTGGAATATATGTTACACAAGCTTGATGTACACAGACAATTGAGATTCTACCTGGATAGAACGAAAGATTTCAGACAATCGGATCAACTCTTTGTCTCTTACGCAGAGAATAAGAAAGGTTTTGCAGTATCAAAAATCACATTATCCAAGTGGCTTTCTGACTGCATTAAATTCATTTATTCCTCCACTAATCAGCCATTACCGACTAACGTTAAAGCCATTCTACCCGGCTGTTTCTACATCATTAGCTCATGCAGCTCGTTTGCCCTTGGATACCATCTGTGCAGCTGCCACGTGGTCAAAACCTCACACGTTTATCACTCACTACAAAGTGGACAGGACCTCCAGGGACAGGGCTTCCTTTGGTTCCACTGTGCTCAGGAATGTTCTCCAGTGAGCCACCCAGGATTAGGGTGCTTGGGACACTACCCACATGTAAGAACAAAACGGCGAGATAGAACAACTTCACATAAAGAAGTTGTGTCCTTACCATAACGTTCCATGTGAGTTGTTCATCTCGCCTTTTTGTTCTTACATTCCCACCCACCTTCCCCCTACGGTTGAGAAAGATGGTTGCCTTGGTGGATTGGTCGAGTTTTGTCAGCCTGTTTCTTGAACAGACTGTTTCTTCCTTCTACAAACTTATAGCTACCTAGATAGGTAGGCACTATAGTTCTATTTCTTCCTGTAGGCTGTCTTTGGTTGCAGCATACTAGATCTGGGGATTTACAGTAGAGCATCATGGGACATACACTAGGTCTCGAGCTTCTCTGAGAGTCTAAGCTTGAAAAGCGGCTGACTCGCAGCCGAGGGATCAGCTCCGAACCCACGTGTAAGAACAAAAAGGCGAGATGAACAACTCACATGGAACGTTATGGTAAGGACATAACTTCTTTTTTTTCATATCATGTAAGTTTTCTATTTTGTTTCTATTCATGCTGTATTAACAGATTTGTTACTTAATCTTTGTAACATCTGTCATATATGTATGTGCTTAAAATGTTTACCTGCTATATTGTTTATCATGTAACTGTGTTTTTTGGAGCTTTTCTCCTTGGGTCTCCACTGAAAATGGGCCTCAAGCCCATTTGGACCAACCTGGTTAACAAATGTCAATAAATAAATAAACTGTCCAGATTGCTGCTTTGGAAGATTCTGTAACAGATACATACTACAGGTTAACAGAAAGAGAGAAAACCATAGACTTTCTTCTTCAAGAAAACACCAGACTCATTGAAAAGATAGACAACATTGAGACTAGAACCAGGAGAAACAACTTCAGAATCTATGGCATCCCAGAGCAGATGGAGGGGGCAATATAATTAATTTCCTGACTTCTTAGATTCCTAAAATCCTAAACCTACCTGAAGCATAGAAAGGGCACACAGGTCTTTAATGCGTCTATATCATGTTATCGAAATCTTACTACATCGAATCACTAAAGGTTGACCTCTAGTGATCAATGTAGTAAAACATCGAATAACGTTTAAAAAAAAACAAACAAAAATAAAAACTAACTAGCGTAGGCAGGGTGGCAAGCCCCCCTGCACCCCCCACCCCCCTACTTAAATATTCCAACTCCGAGACTGCACTACATTGAGGTAAACGGAAATCTCCCCCTATGGAGATTTCCATTTATCTGCACAATGTTCTGCGCTTTCAATGTTGTGGTGCCGACAATATCAGCTTCGATATTGTCGGCTTTCAACATCATGAAGTAGACCCGTCTTTAACTACAACTTCTGTATCCAGTAAAAACAGCCATCCAAGATCTATTATTGTAAGATTTATCTCCACTCAAGACAAAGACCTTGTTTTAAGAACTGCCTGGTCCCTTGCTCCATTACAAAATTGGTGACCAAACTATCAGGTTTGGCAACGAGTTTTCACTCCTTGTAATGTCCAAAAGAAGGGCATATGTCCCTCTAATAAAATCATTAAAAAAGGAAAGAATCAAAGCACAACTCATATTCCCAGCAAGAATAAGACTATCCCTGTCAGAAGGAAAGAAAACTTTTAACTTTCTCGAAGAAGCATCCACATTTGTCCAAAAACGTACCTTTTAAGTCAACCTTAATCCATGGATTCTTCAATGAACTTAAAAAGACACGCTTCAAAAAATGAGTGGACTGTTGAAATAAAAAAGAAACCCAGAGACAAATGATTATACATAACTTCATGTTTCATGCAAGTTTTTGTTTTATCCCTTCTAAATAATGTGGAATCATACACAGAAAGTAATATAACTTTTTTCTTTCCTATTATCTTTCCCACAACAATGCTAACTTTATAGATAATATATATTACTCAAAATTCAAGTAAATCAAAATATTATCCAGCTGCAAACTACTATTTCATACTTTTATCTCTTTGTATACATGGCATAGCACTAATGAAATGGTATAAAATCACTTACTCATTTCATATATTTATAAATATTTCTTTTTATATCCTATACTTATTTCTTCATGTATACGCCTTCCCTTTCTGTTTTAGTACTAGTGTCATAGTATTTAATCACTGCAGGAGAGAGAAAAGCTTACTGTGTTACTGTTAAGTAATTAAAAAGAAAGTGGTGACATTTTATTATTATATATACATTTGCTACTTAACTGAACTTCTGCAATGTGCTCCATTTAGCTAATATATCTTATAGCTGTGTATGGTTACTAATTTGGAGCCTTTATTTTAAATATTCATCATTTTACAAGTTACGCTTAAAAGCTTCACTTCACTAGAAAATTCTTGCCTACTTACTTTTTTGAAGGAATTTTGACAACTTTAGTGAGAAGCTCAAGCTTCTTTCTAAAGGCTTCAGTTAGCTCACTGACTCATGAGAAACAATCTGTCCTGTCTTCCAGGAAGTAGGCGTGACCTCTGAACCTGTTTCTCTTCACTGAACTCTAACAGCCAGTCAGATTCAAGAATGGTTGTTTGAACTATGTTTTCATTCATTTAGCAATTATTATTTATCTAAATAGTAATATAAGCATATGTTTTACTGTAAATAGCGATGTATTTAATCTGAATTACATTTATATTAAATAAGAATTGCAAGGGTCTATATTAGAACACCTAACATTCAAAATGTCGAATGCTCTAATATCGAACCCTAGCAATTGAAAAAAAAAAACATCAAACATTCAGAACAGCAAATTTTTTCCTAGGGAAAAATTTGCTGTTCCAAAACACATACACACAACACAAGCACACCAAACAAACAGCAATCCGCACACATACACCTAAACTGTTACACCTAACCCTACACTAAACTATACATACACCACTAACTATCCACTTACCCTAACCCAAACCCTAACCCTAAGGTCCGTCACTATCGCACAGTCACCTCACCCGTGCCCTAACCCTAACTCACCTAACCCGCCCTAACCCACACAATTGCACGGTTACCTGAACCCGACCGGTAACTTTCCACCAGAGCACTGAAAATACCAATGCAACAGAAACGGACAACCAAATTTTTTCCCTAGGAAAGAATTTGGTTTCCTGTTACTTAGATATTTTCAAACGGGTCGATATTAGAACACTCAACATTTCAAATGTTCGGTGTTCTAATACAGACCCGAATTACAAATAAGTTTCTGAGTGACAGTTTTAAATGCATCCTTTTTCCTGTCTGCTTTAATGACATTATAGTCCAGTATTTACTCATAGCAACAAACAATTATCATGATTAATCAATTTATCTTAGTTTGTTTAGATAAAAAGAATTTTAAGAAATTGTATACAGCTTCATGTTCTAAGTTTAATGTACTTGCAGTTTCCTTTCTGCTTGCTATTAATCTGCAGTAGCTAGGAATTCCCACTAGATGTTATGAGAGGGTTAGTTTGTGGCATCTGTACAGAGGTATAGTAAGCCTGGATATAGTGTATTCATGCAAAAGGTTATTAAAATATATAGTTTTATTTTCAAATTTAGAGTTTTTATATTGTCCATAACAGTTTTAAAAATACATTTGTCATAACAAATCAAGGAAAGCACTTTATAATTTTACTTATAATAGCATTCTCTATCAAATGATAATATTTAACACATTATATCTATCAATGTCAATGGGTTGAACAACCCCATGAAAAGGAATAGTGTCAACAAATATTTAATGCTGCATAAAGCAGATTTTGCATTCATTCAGGAATCCCACTTAGAAACAGAAGATCTAAACAAATTAACCTTTAAGGATTATAAGATTTTGGTAAGTTCAAACTACAACCACAAACGAAGAGGTGTCCTAATTTTACACAGAAAATCAGTGAGAATTCCATAAATAGTTGACTCATACTCAAGCGTGATGGCATGCTTGCTTTAGTCATACTAAAACTAGATAAAAGGATGCACACTTTTGCAAAAACTTACGGGATACCAGGTATTGGGACTAAAACTGTAAAAAAAAAACATTTAGACACCATAGCATTAAAGTCTAAAGGTGAGTTACTATTAGCAGGTGATTTTAATTGTATCTTGTAATCCACTGATACCACAAGCTCTAAGCCCTTCAAGATGTCCCCTGTTGCCAAGCACTTGAACAACTACATAAAAGATAGAAGCCTAATTGACACTGACAGTATAAAAATTCTTTACTGGCCAAAACTGATAATGTAATGCTGTTACAATGAACTGATAAGGTAATGTTGACATCATGTCCTACATCTGACCACAATGCAATCACCCTCAATGTAACTCTTGGCCCCTTAAACTTCTGCCAAAGATTACCTGCTTATCTAGTAACAGTAGAAGGATTTAAAGAATGGTTTCTAGATGAAATAAAGCTTTACATTGATGCCAATAATAATGGCGCGGTTTCAGACATTATCCTATGGGACACTTTAAAGGTAGTCTTACATGGTAAAGTTAAAAGTTGGTATGTAAATAAAAGGAAAGTGTGGGATAAAAAACGGGTCAACATACAAAAAGAAATTAAAATTTGCATCAAATGACAAATCTGCATTAGCTGACATATGTAAATTGAACAAGGAATATCAGGATATCATGCAGCATAAAATATCAATTAATCTGGAAAAAATCAGATTACAATCCTATTTAATTAATCCCAAGACTATGCACAGGATTGCAATTAGATCTAAATATTTAAATAAGAAAAGTCATATA